>NW_019417328.1:8886-22174 GCF_000390285.2 Anoplophora glabripennis | reverse complement strand
TAATAATAATAATAATAATAATAATAATAATAATAATAATAATAATAATAATAATAAAAAAACAATAATACAATATTTTTATTAATATTAGACAAGGAATATTTCAATGTGACGCCTTAAGTGTTCTGGATCACGCCATAATAAAACGAGATCTTGAGCAGCAATATAAAAAGAAAATATCTCATTTAGCCACTGAATGGAATAAATTTATTGTTAATGTCAACTTCGGTAAGAAGCATGATCAGAATTTTAGCTGCAACTGCTTTTCAGCTACATGTTTGATATCATTAGATAGGTGATAATTTTGGTCTTAAATAAGAAATTACGAGTAAATGTGGCAGTTTTATGTTTGGGGCAATTACAATTTTTATTTACGTAAGTATACGTAAATAAAAATATCCTGTCTACATTACTAACAATTAATTTATTACATGGTGAGTATTTATATATTAAGCATATGATATTTGAACATATCGATAATTTCTAACCATCCAATACTTGTACTTGTGACTTATGTGATTAAATTTCCTCAAGCCATGAGAAATGTAAGCATGAATTTTGTAACCTCTGGGGTACAGATCTGCCAATTTTTTTTATAGATTTGGATCGTGTATCATTACAATAATTTCGATATGATTCAAATAAATAAAGCTTCAAATTTTGATTCATTATTGTGGGTATAGTTACTTTAGAATATTATATCATGTTTTTAACATTTCATTTATGTGCTTATTGTTAGTGAAAGTAGATCTGACCCAAACTAAAATCCTACATTTTTGAGTTCATTCATCCAATTTTTATTGTCTAAACCAAGTTGCAACAAATTTTTTTTAAATAAACCCCTTGGGCCTCTTTATTGAACAGATAAGGGATCAGATACTTTGGATTTTAAGCTCATCCTTCTATAATTGAAATAATTTTCGAGTATAATAATTTGGTTCGTTCATAATAATTTTGGCCATAGCTTTTGAACAATTCCTATACCAATGAAGAACAACAAACTCTTAAAGTGAGAATTTCAAATTTGTAGGCCTGTATTAGAAGAATTTCCATTTTATTTTCGTGGACTTCAGAAAAGTTCACTCTGTATATTTTTTCGATTGTTTCATATACATAGTATATTGAAGGTACATAACTTGGGGACAATTATGGTTTTGATATTTTATGTCACTTTTTTAAATGCTTGTTCGATATCATTTTAGCAGCACCATTATTTTCACACTTTTTACAGATTTTACAGGTCCCAACAGAACCATTTTTATTCACACGTCACATGGGAAAGATTCAGCTTGTAGATTCGTACAAAATCAGATGAAAAACTTATAATTTGCGGTTTTAATAAGACGTAAACGTTATTATTTCCATAAGTAAAGAATGTGACAACGAAAGTAGCAAGACCCTCACCTGATTTTTTTTAGGAGATGTAAAATAATGGCCAATTTTACCTTTTCTTACTAACCTTCATTATAACATGAATTTTGTTGAATGAAGACACCTAATTGTTTAATCTCATGCAGAAACTAAAAACTAATTACTGTTAAACCTACTGTAAACAAATGTGACAATTGATTAAAAACTTTTTTATTAAAACCTATAATTTTTCAATTGTATACATAAAATTACAATAAGAAATGTTAGTACTAGACGAAGTGAAATACGAAAAATTTGTTATAAGCGTTCTCATTGATAAAAGTAGTATTGCAACGCGGAAGAAAATATGTATTGAAAGAATTTCATTGTTATTTCAAAAGTCAAGGAAAGTGTGACAAAAATTTCAAATATGTACAACTTTGTAGAACAAAACTACAAAAATATATAAAAAATTGTGTTTCCAAACTTTCATTGCATTTCAAAAGTTAAAGAAAATGTGACGAAAAGAAATATGGAAATTTCTTCAATACTTTCCAGACATTTTTAAATTCTGGCTTCAAAGACTTTCATGGCCTTCAACGATATATACCAAAGAAAAATTTATTTTCACAAATGATTCAAAAGTTACATTCAAAATAAATTTTAGACAATTCTGAGATCATCCTGTATATCTACAAATTTTAACTCAGAACTTTTCAAGTGGTCATTGCATTCTCGCTTAGATGTCTTACTATATATTTTTTATTATTATTTAAGAAACATATATTTTATTTGCAAACTTGAAGGAAAGATACTGTCAGACCTCTTTATTCAAATTTTTTAATTTTTTTTGCAACATTTGAAAGTAGCACTAGAAATATGTACAAAGGGGTCAAAAGCAAGGTGGAGGAATATGACAGCTTATTATAAAAGGCAATACAAACTAAAAATACTAAAACATAGACTCAAATATCTAAATGAAAATAAAAATATGTATACATAGACTCGTAATAATAATAACTAAACACACTGAAAATTATTCTGAATTATTAAAATATATTCCACACCACATCGTTAAAAATTCTCCCTAATTTCGTACTTCGTAATCTCCCAAAATTAATTATAATATCACGTGCTATTTCTTCATTTGCAAATGAAATATCACAGCTCCGGTTAACGAGTAACAAAGCAGGGGCTGTAAACTGGGAACAATTCGTTTGGTAACGATTTCTGTTCCACATTACAAAAACTTATAACATTTACATACTTAAAATACCATTTTATTCAGTTATTCTTTATATTTACAAAATAACAAAATTGTAAAGAAACCTTTCTACTAATTTTTGTGGAAAGAACAAAAACTAGTTCTCCTTGTTTTAGATAGTATATAGAGTGTTGAAATTAAAAAAACATATCTTCACCACTATCTCTGACGATATTTGACATAGACCAACAAAATTTGGTCAGTCATTGATTTATCAAATCAGAAGTTTATTTACAATTCAGTTCCTCTAGGACCCTCAGAATTTCGACACCACAGAGAATTCATTAGCAGTGACATTTCTATTTTGTTCCAGGAACGAGCTGTTTAAGATTGAAAGTTCTATTTTTTATTATTTTAAAATGAGCTTATTGAAATGACCTTAAATCGAAAATAACTCGAAAGCAATTCGTTCTGTAAAAAAATTATGGAAATTACACGTGCAACTAAATACGCCAAAAAAATCATTGCTGTAAAAATTTTACTATTTTTTTGGGAATTTTACATACATTTTAACACTTTCATATCACTGATTATTTTAATTTTTAACGCATATGTATTTAAAATCGTATTTCAAACAAAAAATTCACAAAAAACAATTTTTTTAGAATTAATAGTTTTTGAATTTTTCTATTTACTTCACTGGTAAACTAATTATAAAATTCTAGAATTATAAAACGGATCTTTTTTAGAATAAAATGGAAAATATCTCTTTTCTTAGAAATATCACTAGCAATGAAAGGCACTAATCGAATTTGTAGTGTCCTACGATGGCATCGAAATTCTAGACTCTTTTTGATTGACTCCATATCTGTACCATCGATTGAGATATATTTATGTCAACTTGGCAATTTTTTTTTATTGGGCAAATCAGAGGCCAAGTTTCATTAGTCTCTGTTAAACATCCTTTAAGATATTTCGGAAAATATGTTAAATTTGTTTCATATCAACACATCTTGAAAACGAGAAGAATATCATTCATATGATTTTTTTGCTTAAAATAATTTGTTCTGTAACTTGGTCAATCTTCCCGACTAAAACGTAGATCACATTACTTTCATTACACCCTTTACACCTAATTGTAATAATATTTTCCTGCGTTACATGATATCGTTATCAAGTGGTATTAAATTATGGCCAAACAAAACCTATTACATGTGTGGATAATCATGACTTTATGAAAGGTGCCTTAGGGACAAAAGTATGTATTAAGGGGTGTAAAATTATTATTCCTCGACAATGATTTGTGTGCACGCTTAGATTTGATTATTATCTCATTATCCTTTAATTTTCCAGAAAATGAGTTTCGGTTTGATGTAGGGGTGAAATCATAAAATAGAAGGAATTGTTAGTGACTGCGAATTACTGAATCAGGTAGTTATTTTAATTCTTTATTATTTATTACCACGAGGCATATCCACAAAGTAAGAGTACTGAGACTCTGATATTCTGTGATTTTTATATTCGACAAAGTTGGCAACACTGAATTCAAGGCCAAGGTGTAGCGAGCAGATCGCACGCTCATTTGTCTGAATCAGTTGAGAACTGTTGTTGTAGTGGCGTGTTGAAAAAATGAGTGCCACTATTGTGAATCCCGGTAGTTGCGAGCTGAGGAGCGTAATCTGGTTTCTTCTTGCAAAGGGAAAAGCGCCATTACAGATTTTTAACGAAATCAAAACTTTTTATAGGGATGGTGTGATGAATCGTACTATTGTCATAATATAAGAGGTGTCGTGAATTTAAAGATAACAGAACGAATGTTTCATGATGAACAAAGAAGTGGGCGTCCCTCAATCGAAGAAATGGTTCGTGGTGACTGTCGATTGACTTTGGAAGAGATGAACGCAATGTTTTCACAAATCTCCAGATCTCTTCAGCATGAATGTTAACAAAGGGAGTACGCTTGTATCACCACACAGTTAACGCCACAAAAGCAACTCTTGGATTCATTCGTTTGGAACATCATCAACCACCCCTGACCTGGCACCTTCTGACTTTCATCGTTTCTCTTCTGTGAAGGTGTTTATGGGTGGAAAAAGGTTTTCTACTGACGAAAAGCTCATTTTTTGACGTAGGTATAAGTTAAGCTCATCCGCCGCCCCACAAAGTGCATTGAGGTTGAAGGCGACTACATCGAAAAATAGTGTTTGATGTACCTTTCTGAATGTGTAAATTTTTCGTAAATATTCTGCCTTTTCGATTTTTAAAAAATTGAGTAGTTACTCTTACTTTGTGGATATGCCTCGTCAATAAAGAATGCTATAAGTAATTAGCATTTTTTTATTTAAAACTATATTTTGTTTATTTCAGAAATAAGATATCTGAGACTTGATTTTCATTGACATCTTTACTTGATCATGAATATATAAAATGAAGCAGAGGCAAATAGTTTGTATCGATTTCAGGAAAGATGGACGTTCATTATTAATTGACAAAAAATGACGCGATATCTATTTCTGTATGATGTAAGTACTTATTTACTTTTACATAATTCAATAATATTTCTCCTAGAATATTAACTTCCCTATGTATACGCCCTGAATAATGAATAAAGTCAGCTTAGTGAAGTTTGTCTATACCTATTACTTTTATTAATCAAATGTAAACAAATGTTTATAACTTGTCTAATAGTTACACGACATAAATAATTTTGCGATCGATTACAATTATCATAAATTTTTTCAGGCCACAAAAGCTAAACAGGTAAAATATATTAGAAGTAGATTAATTATTGCAATCACAAACCAGAGAGCTTAAGTACACTTTAAAAAATCATTTCGATTCACTAAGATTTTTGAAATTATAGCCGGGGACAATTTTTTTTAATTTCCGTCAATTGAATTCATAATTTGTCATTTACGGTTGTTTTTATTTTTTGCAAAACAAGTAAAAACTGGGATCTTGGAACATCTTGCAAAAAAGTAGTTATTTAATTGACAGGTTCAGTTTAATTATTGGAAATGAAATTGCACTGGGTTCTTTTCAAACGGTATTAAAATTGAAAGATTACGATGATCGTTTTGGGTCGTGCTAAAAAAATGCAAATATTTTTTATATGTTTAACCAAATTTGATTCTAGAGCATTGAATTAAATATACTTATTTTTATCTCTCGAACTTTAATTTCGAAAATTGGTCTTATTTGTACAAGTTACAATGGAAATACATTTTTTTTAAATATTCAGTATATGTACAAGTGTCTATATAAAAAAATTATATTATTTTAAAACTTATAGTTAAAGTCTCCCATACAAGTTTTTGAAAAATAGTACAACAATTAAAAAATTAAATTAAATTACTATAAAAAGCTAGACTGATAGATTAACGCAAATGAGAACTGAAAAACAAAAAATAAAATAAAATGAAAGTGGAAATGTATAAACTGGTCTAACAAATAAATGTGATATGGATCAATTGTCACTTTTGTAGTTGATAGGTGTTTTTTTAAGCAATAATTCAAGTATCTACATTGAATTTACCTTTTGATTTGGTAAAAAGTCCCAAAAAGTAAAACATTTACAAAACTGTATGTCACGTTAAAAAACATTAAAAGGTTATAAAAACACAGCACCTCGAGCAGTATTTCTCTTGAAGAAGAAGTAACAGTTAATTAACGATAAGATAATTTAGCACCACTTGAACTACCTAGACCTGAACCCGCGGCGTGTGCAGAAGCAATCACGGCAGTCGAAATGTCCACGCATTTTCCTCGGAACTGGGGTAGCGGGTAATTCTCCCTTGTCCACGTTAGACTGGACTTTCGTGGGGCGGCTTTCAGTGTATGGTAATAAAGGTATTGGTCATCTGGTCATACGGCAGTAGCCCGTCGCTTGGAGACCTCACACATAACACAAGAATCGATGCCGTCGCTCCGGACTATTTATACTTCTTCAAGAATATTTTCTGCTAATGAATTTTAATAAATCCCCGATAACATCGGCAATTTATTATTTAAGTGTTTTGCATACTGTATCCTTCATGGTCGCAATTTACAAAGTAGGTACATTAATGTGTCGTAGTACTCATAAAAGTGAAATTGGGTTACCTGAACCATCATACATTTCCTTCTAAGTACTTCCTTAAAAAAATGTTCTTAAATATATGGTCCAACATTTTTCTGATGATATCACCGAGGTTATCAAATACACATATTCAAAGCAGAATATTAATTAATAAAATGGCCTCTGCGACACATTTTGTCACCAATTATGAGAACTTTTTTTATTTGTGTTGGTGGTATTGTCTGAATATATTTATTTATGGTGTTCTTCATACAATTTCTGTAACCATAGTGTCTGTTGAGAAGCAAATGAAGCAAAGATTTTTAGATTCCATATTGCCATAATTTTATAGAGAAATGTATGGCGTATATTGCTTGATTATATAATACCATTTGTTGTGTGGACACACATCACAGATCATTATACAACGGCACTGCAGATTATTTTCCCAGAACATAATAATACGAAGACACCAAATATGCAACCATTTTTCAAAAAAATCCCGAATATTGATAAACTGAAACAATCGTTTATGGATGTAAGCTGGGAAGAATTATATGAACAAGAAAGTTTAGAATCGGCGACTGACTGTTTCATAAAAGTTTTGGAACAAAAAATTCAAAATTGAACAACAAAAATCAAGATAAACAGTAGAAGTAGGAAAAGAAAATAATGGATTACAGAAGGGTTAGTAAAATCGATAAACAATAAAAACGAATTAAGAAAAAAATTATTGAAAGATCCTGGAAATATAAATCTAAAACATGAGTATGCAGACTATAGGAATAAAGTAACAAAGCTAATTAAAATTAGTAAATCAAATTTTTATAGAAAACAAATAGAGGATAATCCAGGAGACCCAAAGCATCTCTGGAAAGTAGTTAATCAAGTAACAATGGATAAAATACACAACAACAATAAAATAACAAGAATTAAGAAAAATAATAATGAAATAATAGATAACGATATAGAAATATCTGAAGAATTTAATAATTATTTCACACAAATAGGGAAAAAATGGCGAAAACTGTTACTAATACAAAAAAGGCTAAGATGAAGACTGGAAGTAATACGTACAAAAAAACTATGTTCATGTTTCCAAAGAATGCAATTGAAGTAAAATCTTCTTCTTCAATCTAAAAGTAAATTAACTCTTTAAAGAATAAGAAAACGCCGGGTCTCGATGGAATAACAGCTGAGGTACTCAAAGAGATCCAAAGTGAAATTGCAAATCCGCTTGCGTATATAATAAATAAAATAATTCAAACAGGTGAATGTCCATCACATTTCAAAATATCTATAGTAAAACCAATCTTTAAAAAAGGCGATCCCATGAGCCTGGAAAACTATAAACCAATTATTATTATTTCAAATCTAGCAAAAGTGTTTGAGAAGGTAATAAAAAACCGATTAACAGAATATCTAAATAAAAATGCACTTTTCTCAGAAAATCAATTCGGTTTCAAAGAAGGGAAATGTACTCAAGATGCAATTAGCATGTTAACTGAAAAAATATATAACTCACTTGTTAGAAGGGCAAAAGGTCTATGTATATTTGTTGATATACAGAAGGCATTCGACACTGTATCTCATAACTTGCTATTGCAGAAACTGGACAATATTGGAATTAGAGGATTATGTCAGAATTTATTCAGGTCTTACCTCGCAGAAAGGAAGCAGTGCGTTCAAATAAACGACGCTAAAAGTAGTGTTTGGGAAATCACATGTGGTGTGCCCCAGGGGACGGTCTTAGGACCTATTTTATTCAATATTTATATTAACGATTTATTTAAAGTAGAAACAAAGGGTACTATACTTGCATTTGCTGATGATGCTGCCATTTACTATGAAGATCAGTCTTGGAGTGACCTCAAGGGTAAAGCTGAAAAAGATATGGAGAACATAATTACTTGGTATTCTAATAATTTACTCACAATTAATAAAACAAAAACTGTGTACCTTTCTCTGCCCTTAGAAGCACCCTGCCAGGTTTTCATAGCCTGGACGTAGTCATCAATAGTGATAGCTTTAGTATACAATCAAAAGAAAATGTCACCTACTTAGGAATGATCCTGGACAGACATCTGAGGTGGAATGCTCATGTTGAGGTCCTTAAAAAGAAATTAAGGTATGTACTATGTAAAATAAGGCAAATAAAAGATTTCTTGACTATAAAACAATTAAAAATAGTATATTATGCGCTAGTGGAAAGTCTTCTAAGTTATGGGATAGTCGCTTGGGGGGCAGCCGATAATGTATATATTAATGATATAAACGTGCTGCAAAAGAGAATCATGAAATCTATGTTAAATAAAGAATGTGCATACTCTTCTGAAATATTGTATAAGGAATTGCAAATTTTCGATGTTAGACAATTATATTATTTCAAAGTTGCTATAAAAACCCATACTGATAAGAATGACTTACGAAATATTGAGCATTACTATGACACTCGATCTAAGAATAAATATGTAGTAGTCCCAATGATGCATACTGCAAAGAGACAACACAGTTATCAATATCTGGCTCCAAAAATCTATAACTCAGTTCCTGGAAAATTAAAAGAAATTAATAACATAAAAAAGTACAAATACTTACTTAAAATGCATCTTCTCCAAACAAACAGGATAACCATTCATCAATTGGTAACTCAAAATAACCCTACAGTTGTATAGAACTTAATTTCAATAAAACCCTGTAAGAAATTTTATGAATATATGAATTTTAATTTTATCTAATATGCATGTGTCATATTGTATATATTGTATATTTTGAATATGTATATGTATAAAAATCTTAATTCTTTGTAATTTTTGTCAAGCTATTACTATGTTAATGTATTTTTAATTTTGATGTGGACTTAATAATAAGTAATATGTATTCTATTGCGTCGCAATATATTTTATGTACCATTGTGTCCCAAATGAGAACTTTTCTCATTTCCAAATTATTTCTCTCTCACTCTCAAGTTTTTTTACTTTAGTGAGTATTGTGTTTACTAAGTAAAAACTAATATATGAAATAACATAATTATATATGTATCTGAAGCATTTTTATTGCTTTACTAAATTTGTTCATATATTTTTTGTAAAATTACTAACTAATAGACACTATATTATTATTATTATTATTATTAAACTATACAGGGTGTAACTAAATAAGTGTAAAACATTTAAGGGGGTGATTCCTCATCGAAAAAATGATAGGATCTTTCATATAAAGAAACTTCATTGGAGCATCCCTTGTTAAGATACAGCCCCTTAAAGGGGGTACATAAAATTTGTTTAACAATTTTTTTCACAAGCACTAAACAAGTTACAATATTGAAATTAACCTGACATTTTCTACTACCAAAAAGACACTTAGCCAGTAATTTATTTGGTTTACCCCATGGTTGTAAGGGGTGGAAAACGCAACCCCTAAAATTTATTTCCAACGTAATTTTTTGTCTTATTATTTTTTTACCATTTAAAAATTTATTTCCGATAGCCTGTTTCATTCTAAAAAAAAANTTTTAACAATTTTATCTTTTAACCCTATATTATCTTTGATAAATTCTTCTTTTATTAATGAAGCCTCGGATCCTGTATCAACTAACATATTTACTTTAGAATTATCAAATTTACCTACTATATAAATTAATTGATTATTTATTTTATTTTCCAGATTATTTTCGTCTCTTATATACTCTCTGGGATGTTCATAACTACAAATGTGTACTTGGAGATTTGGCCTGCATTCTACTGAAAATCCGGAAGATCTTCAGGGTTTGTGTTTTGTGATGTGCTGTGTGGTATTTGTATTGACTCGTCCCTATCTACCGATCGAGTGTGTAGTTCCTCATATGACCTACGACTACTTTCGACGCTTGGTCTATCATAACGCTGAAAGTTGACTCGTCTAGTATTTGTATTATCCCTATCATTACTATTTGACCTTTGATTAAAATTGTGTACATTATTTTGAATATTGTCCCTATTACGATACTGTCTGTTATTGTAATTTTGCCTAAGACTTTGGTTATTCTGATTATTATATTGATTTGGCTCATAGCTATTGCCTTGTCGATTGAAGCCTTGATTATAATTTTCATTACGACCTGTGTAGTTATTGTTTGTATAATTTCTATTAACATTATTGAAATTACGATTATTGTTACCCTGATTAAAATTTTGCCTATTATTATTATTATTATTATTATATGAAGGGTGTTATAGAAGATTTTTCTCTAAAAGAATCCATCCATCTAAATTATCCATATCGTTTTCCGCAAAATACTACATCTGTTTGAAATAATCTCTTAAGAGGTACAAAAAAGGTACTCTTGTTTTATATCTATAATTGGTACCGTTGTCAAGAAATCTGGTAATAAACGATTTTAATTAGGTACCTATAAAATATTCTGAAAACTAAGTGTTATAAATTGTCAAATTTTATAAAGTATCAGTAAAATTTGAAAGATAATTTTAATTTATAGAACCTAAATATTATTGAAGCTTATACTTTTTTTATTTTTCATTGTCAATTTTCTCGTGAAAGTATTGATAAAAGCTCCTTTTCCTATTCCTTTTCATTCAGGGAAATGTACTATTTCACCTAAAGCCATTTATAAAAAAATGAGTTTGTCATTCTGCTTTTTTTTACTAAGCATCATCCATATTCACAGGAAACTTTTCGCTTAAAATGACATTTCCTAGTCGTAGGTATCTCCTGTTTCAGTTTGCCTTCATATTTTAGAAACATCCTATATATTGTACGCGAGTGCAAATGGCTCCATCTGTCGTGCATTAGGTGTTGCGAGTGTAATTCAATGTCGGTCGGGGCATATAGTCCGCGGAGTAGTTGTTTCTCGCAACACTGGCAATTTAAAAACCCTATATATTGTTCATTATGATATATTCTATATATGTTATAAAAAATAATGATGGACTTAACAATATTTATATCAGAAAAACAGAAGCTATTTTTGTGTATTTAACTATTGTTAAATTTATCAGAATTATTATTATCAAAAGTATCACCATGTTTTTACTATCTCCCTAGCACTATCTATCGCTTTTGTAGTTATTTAAGATTAAAAAAATCCGCAATTCTTAGTTTTTACATGTTAATTCAGAAACATGAATAGATATTTCAACTTTCAAAAAACAATAAATTAATGAATTTTCAACAAAATTTTGCGCAAATTTGCTGTTTTTTTCTCAAAAACTAAAAGAGTTAGCTATGTGGTACAGTCTTAGAAGATGGAAATCCTATATTTTGATTTCAAATTAAAAATTTCTAGTTCAAAGTCGTAATTCTGAGTTTCAAGTCGAAACTATCCTGTTTAAAGCCAAACTGTTAAATGTTAGTATAATACCTAATAATGTTGTATATTTACAAGTTTTACTATCTGTTTGAAATTGACTTGATGCAGACGCGGTGACCATAAAAAATGTAAGGAAATATGGTGCTGCAAGACATACTGTACTGATTTCAACCAAGAAAAGTCGTGCCTCCCAAGCATATAAAAAATCTGTTGCTATAAGGCATTGTGCTATTCTTATTACAACAATAATTTCGTAAAAGTTTTAACAGACATTGTTGGTCATTATTAGATTGAAATTAGTATACGGGGTACTGCAGAAAGTACTTATAACTGGACAAAATTCACTTGAGTCCTGAAATTCGCAAATCAAAAAAAGAGCATACTTGTTGCAAAATGAGATGGAAATGTAGGCTGCAGGTAATCAATAAGGACTTCGTTCCTAACTCATCCGACCCTCACGATTGAATTGATTTTGTTTATACAAATGTTGATAAAATGAAAATATATAGGTATAGATAAGTAGGTAAATACACAAAAAGATACAGATTTATGAAATAAGATTTATTGTTAAGAATAGTCAAGGGCACATTTTAGAATATTGGAAGAAAATTGGACTTATAAATTATTTATATACAGGCTGTCTCCTAAAAAACGCCGCAAACCATAACACCGTCATTTATAGTCTGATTTTAAAAAACAAAAAATTATATGAAATGGCTCTAAATACACTATAAAGTATTTATTATTTTCTTATTTTGAAAAGCGAGTCAACTTTTTTTTTCAAATATATGTTTTTTTTATTTATTATTGTGCAGAATTCTATTCTGAATTCAACGATGTATATAAAATCTACTTTTGTGAAATATATATTATAGAAAAAGCATGAACCCACTAAACACGAAACGTAAATGAAACGTTGCAAATGAGCTGTTTTACTACACATTTGAAACAATAACTAGAAACGTTGCTGTTTCACTACAGAAATGTAGCACTTGAAAACTTACTTAGTGCGCGCCATTATTCCATGGCTAGAAATTGGCCTCAATGATTTGGGATCGAGGGGGATTATCCCTCTTTATCCTGCCTCATCTCGTGTAGGCCTGGACAGCCTTCGTAGGTGGGCCCCATCCGTCGTCTACCCCGACCGCAAATGCGGCCGGTGTAGGCGCTTTGTGGGACCTCCTTTTGTCCTGGCTGGGCCCCGCCGGCTAGGGCCCTTTCTTCTGGCGCTCTTCTTGCTTCGCCGGCTCGTCTGTGTAAACCCCGGGGGTAGTGTCATGTTTATGTGTGGTATGGTTGGGTAGGGTAGTGCGGCTATGCAGCCTGGGATGCGCTTTGCTAAGGTGGCCCTTAGGCTAGCGCGGGAGGG
>NW_019417328.1:0-8345 GCF_000390285.2 Anoplophora glabripennis | reverse complement strand
AAAAAATTGTGGTAGCATATTTATAACACAAGTCTAGAAAAAATGTATGTTCGTGACTTGCGCAGACCGCGCGTAACAGCCCGAATTTATTTATTTCTCGTGTGCCGTTTTCAATTCGTATTATGTTAGGTGTTAGGTTAGGTTTGCGGTTTGCCTTTACCCGTTTGCCTGGTTTAGTTGTTCTTCATCGTTATCAGGGAGAATAGTCTCCATGATCGTTACTTTGATGCTATTTTATGTGATAATTTATAGTGTGTGCAGTTGTGGTTATTGTAAGGTGCATATAAAATAATGAATATTGATGCAAAATGTTTAAAACGATATGTGTAGATATTTCGAATTTTGCGTCACATCTACCTAAACATAGTTATTATACCCACTACCTAATACTTATTAAGTAAGAGGACAAAAACTAAAAAAAAATGGAACATGGAACTATACGTTTCGGAGAACTATTTGAAATACGGAAGAATCAAGTGAAATATATGTCATTTATTTTATATTTTGTACAAATGTTTATATTTGTGTACGTGTATAGGAATGCTTAAATAAAAGAGTTTAAGTATACCTACAAATATTTATTTTTTCAAGATATCCTTTTGTATCTTATTTATTTCTACTGTAAAATTTATTATAAAAAGGTTAGATGTAATATTGACTATGCGTAGAAGAAATTGTAACTTCTTTCTATTATTTTGCAGTAATGTTATTTGTTTTTCATGTACCTACCATTTCAAGATTCATTATCATAACTAATTTTTTTAATTATCATTTCGTCATTGTTACCATATTCATGATGGTCTCAACATTAGAAAATTTCCATTTCAGAAGCGTATTTGAACAATATAAAATGATGTGTAGCTTTTTTAAAATGCTTCTGTTATTGTTTTGTGACATTTTTATTTGTACGATGAATGGCAGAATCCGTAATCCATATTAGAAACTTTTTCAGTGGCTTCTCAAAAAGAAAAAAATTCTTGATAAAAGTTGCTGCATCCCCAAACTAGAAGAGCAGTTATTTTTTTTAATATACAATAACATTTTTCAGTTAAATTTTTTGAGAAATCAGAAAAAATTGTCTGGATTACGAATTAAGTCATTCACAATACAAATAAAAATATTACAAAAGAGTATTAGAAATATTTAAAAAATTACTGACACTGTTTATACTGTTTCAAAAACGCTTCTGAAATGGAAATTATCTAAAGTTGAGAGCATTATGAGAACAATATGGTAATAAAATTATTATGTTACTCAAACATTTCTGAAAATATACTGAAACGTAAAACAAAAATATCGAGTGCATAAATGGAACATTAAAAGAATGTTACTGAAACCAATTTTTTGAAACGTTTCATTGGAAACGTATTTTAAGGAGGACATCTTCGGTTTCTATTGGGTTACCAGAACGTTGCATGGATTTTTTATGAAACGTTTCAAGAAACTGGAACATGTCAGAAACTGAAAAATGTTTAGTGGGAACATATTAGTTAATACCGCATTATTAGCGCCCGGTCGCTTAATTGACAACAAACATATTTTGACTAATCATGTATGCCTGGAAAACAAAAAATAGGTAATACAACAAAGCAAGTAAATGTCATTTTAGCGTTCGTGTCCCAGTTTCTACGCATTATACTTTCTGTATCATTTACACATTTACAGTAGGTAATTTATTGAAACACACCTCAACAGTGCAAAATATGAGTAATAATCAATGACATGATTCAGGTATACTTTCGGTGTAAAAAAATCATGGTGCAGGAGTCCGCCTTTACAGAGAACTATTTCTGCTTTTAAGAAACCAAAACGAGAAGAACTCCAATTTAATGAAAACATCGAGCTCAATGTTCTTCTTAACGTTGAAGAAAACCCAAGAACTTCCATTCGGGAAATTTCTAATAATAATAATAGAGCATCAAAGAGAATTTTACATGCAGTATTGAAAAAGCACAAATTCAAGCCATACATTCCTCAAAAAGTACAGGCAATAGAGGCCGGCTACAATTTGTTTCTTTAGTTGTTTTGTGTTTGTTGTTCTTTTGTGTTTAATCAATGTTATTTCGTATTGAACTTTGTATAGGTAATGGTTAATGTATTTAATTAAATTGTTTTTCTTTTATTTGATATTCATTGTATTGTTTCTTTTCTGTTAACTACAAAATTCCCTTTTGAGATTTATTTGCTTTGCAGTACTATTTTTTTGTTTTCCATGGCACAGATGATTAGTTAAAATACATTTGTCATGAATCAGTGGCCGGACGCCGAATGCGGTATCGACTAATATTTTGTCGTCTTTTCTGTAATAAATGCTTTACAAAAGTAAAGTTCATATACATCGTTGGATTCAGAAAATATATCTGCACAATAATAAATAACAAAAAAAACTATAATGCTATTTGAAAAAAAGAGTTGATTACTTATCGCTTTTCAAAAAAAAATAGTAAATGAGCTCTAATAGGCTTGCTTTATAGTGTATTTAGAGCCATTTCATTTAATTTTTTGTTTTTTAAAATCAGACTATAAATAACGGAGTTATGGCTTACGGCGTTTTTTAGGAGACAGCCTGATGGTGTACATACCAGTATTATTTTTTTTGTATTGTTTGAATATGTCAGTAAAAATATGGCAGGAGGAACTTGTTGAAATTCAATATTTATTGAAACATAAAAGACTGCAAATGCTTAATTTATTATATTTGTTTTTGTATTCTTTTACCAAAAATTTGTATTTATATGTTTACATTATACAAGTTTTACTTTTTTGTATTGTTTGGAAATGTTGCATAACCAAGGTATAATTATTTTTAAAAAATTGCAATTCATCTTACTTGTTTGTTATGATATACAGGGTGTTCTCAAAGTTGAATAATTTATTTTAACACCTGGTAGAACTCATAAAAAAAGTTGAATTACAAAAAATCGTTTATATAAAAGTTAAATAAAAATTAAAAAAATTTAAATTTAAAAACTTTATAATACAAACCTGATTTATTGTCATTTTCGACCACTCCGTTGTAAAAACATACATTGTTTTTTTACTACTGATACTGGCCGGGCATGTCTTTTTTTTGTAGTTGCACGGTTTTGAGTACCTACGCTTTTCGATTTGACAGTGCTAAATAATTCGTACAGAAGTGCGTGACATTATATTTTTAATTTGTAGGTGTTTTGTGCAATAAAAATGGCACATGTTTATGAAAACAATGAACTAGTGGACATAATATTAACTTACGGGAAGTGTCAACAAAATGCAGCATCAGCATGTCGCTTGTACGCGGAAAGGTTTCCTTTACGAAATCATCTGGGTCCGCGGATGTTTGTAAACATGTTAGTAAACAAACAATTTATATTATAACTAAATTTAAACACATCCGCGGAGCCGGATGATTTCCTAAAGGAAACCTTTCGCGTACAAGCGACATGTTGCGGCTGCATTTTGTTGACACTCCCCGTAAGTTAATATTATGTCCACACTAGTTCATTGTTTTCATAAACATGTGCCATTTTTATTGCACAAAACACCTACAAATTAAAAATAATGTCACGCACTTCTGTACGAATTATTTAGCATTGTCAAATCGAAAAGCATACTCAAAACCGTGTAACTACAAAAAAAAGATATATCCAGTATCAGTAGTAAACAATTTGTTTTTACAACGGAGTGGTCGAAAATAACAATAAATCAGGTTTGTATTATAGTTTTTAAATTTAAATTTTTTTAAATAATTGTTAATAATTGCTTTATTTGACAACTTTTATATAAACGATTTTTGGTAAATCGACTTTTTTTATGAGTTCTACCAGCTGTTAAAGTAAATGACTCAACTTTGAGAACACCCTGTATAACTGTAAAGGCTCTTTAGTCAGATTAATAGTACAAATATAGGGCATGATGTGCATATTAATTTTTTGAACTGCTAACTTTCAAACTTAAAAAGGAATGAATAATGGTAGATAGATATCTGTATAGTCCATTAGACAAAATTAATGAAATTAGTGTTGGAGTTACATTATTCTCTAGACTAAACAATTCAATTTTATTATGTTATTGTAATGAAATATCAAAATCTCACTATTGCTGAAAAAATATCTCAATATTTTTTTTGGGAGTTAAATATTAATGTAATAGAAAACCAGAACCTCTCCATAACACAAAAAAAAAAGAAATTAATTCTCTCATTATCAACATTCTTTCAATAAATATCACAAATACAATATACAGGGCTGGAATATCCACATGGTCCATCTGCCTTTACATGAGAGCGACAAAGTAAAGAAATCCGTGCGATAGACAAGGATGGCTATATTGAAGACGTTTCATAATCTGAATAGTCACCACCCGTTTCAGGTTAGAAGTGGGACTGACTATTCAGATTATGAAACATCTTCAATGTAACCATCCTTGTCTATCACACGGATTTCTAGGACTTACCTTATCGCTCTCACGTAACGGCCGATGTACCATGGGGACTTTCCGAACCTGTATATTTAAGTGTTATTACAAACAAATCATACAAATACATTTTTAAAACAGATTTTATTCAATTTTATTTAACTAAATAAATATAGGTACTACTATTAATAAAATTATATACATTATTTTAATCACCACGAAGATTTTCCAATTCTTGAGCGGCTTCCCTCGTAACTCTGTGGTATTTAGCCAAAACAGGTCTGTAATAATAAGCTTGATAATCTTGACGTTCAGCCATTTTTTGTTTAACGTCCCTTTCCAACATTCTGAAATCATATATACCAATTTTAAAGTAATATAAAATAAAAATGATGATGTCAGCGATTATTCTGAACAGGTTTAGTTAAATTCATTTTACTTAAATATTTAATAATCAATCTCAAATGTTTATATCGGATTAAAAAAATATAAGGTAACATACACCTTTTCTATTATCATTACTATTGATTTATAGAAAGTTTTCAGTTTGCTTCACAAATTCGTTTATCTTGATAGAACATAGAATTAATTATTACCTTAATCTTCTCCTTTCATCTTCCATAAAAATGTGAGCTAAGTATTTTTCATAATCTTGTTGAGGATTGGTGAGTATGTAACGAGCAATAAATCTAGTAACTGGATTCTAAAAAACTCAAAACGTTTCAAAATAATGGAGGGATATCATCAATAGTTTACCTTATAATATTCCCAGTATTTAGGTTCATAGTCTTCAGGTATTTCAGAAAGAGTAGCAGGACCAATAAAAATGTTTGCGTATGCCACCCCTAGGGTACAGGGAATTATTCCAATGAGAATATAAAAGTGGGTAAGGTCTTTAAATTTGTTCCATTGCCATCTAGAAGGAGTAAGTGGAAAAGTCCTATGCTCTGACATAGAACGACTAACAACTAAAAAATATAGTCCAATTTATTATATTAGCTCAATTTATTTTCGACATAACCTATAAAATTACATAACAAGATCGATACTCACCCGCATTTTTTGAGGCATTCAATTGTAATCGCAAAAGAGATCTTAGGGTACTAAAAACAACCATTTTATGTTTATGTTTAAATTTTTCAAAATTATATACCAATTTCAAAATATTTTATTTTTTAATATTATGATTCTGTAACCAAAGAACAGAACAAAGGACAGAATTACAAAATAGTCAAAATACAAAATATTACACAAACAGCAATTACCAAAGTTTCTGGCAAATTTACATGGTTCTCATGACGTCAACTCTCTTATTTTGATTTAAATTTGAAACTATTTTTTATAACTTTTCTTTATTAATATTTTTATAATAAATAATGCTACATTATACTAAATCTATTTGAAGAAAATTATTTTATCTATTGAATAATTTTCCTTATATAATTCAAAAGTTGAAATTGTGATGTATACTTGCTCGTTGCATAACTTCGACAAGGATAATACATAATAATAAAAATATTTATTTATTTATTTAGTTGAAAGAATGTTTAATCTCCAGAACAAATATTGAAGATGCAGAAATAAATCGATGTTAATTTCTATTTAAAGTCTTAAATTATTTTAGCACGATTGTCCGAGTTCCTTGTAAATACAAATTCAGATAATCACAGTAAAGTTTCTTCTTCTTCATTAAAAATTGTGGTGCATTTTTCAATGTACCAATTTGGTAATAACATTTTTGGCAACCATTCTTTATGCAGCACAGTTAAAAATTGCCTAATTATTGTTATATATTTTTTTTATTTTCAAAACTAACCTATACCTAAACCTAATCTATACCTATACTATACCTAATAAACTACGACCTATGCTTAAGTTATCTGTAATGTGTTTTTTCTTATAATTAGATATGTTAACCAAAATTTTAAATATAATTAGGACACAGAAGGTAGTTAATAACCGAAAAGTTAGTGACATTTACAAATACAGAAGTTTTTACACTTCACAAAGTAGGTAATCAGATAAAGATAATTATTTAAATAAAATTCTTTAACATATTCATTTTAATTTTAGTCAGACAGCATGGTGAATATGAATGGCAGGATCCAAAATCGGAAGATGAAGTGTAAATATGAGTACAATTCTCTATTTCTTTTATTAAATTTAAACATTTCAGAGTCAATGTTACATTTATCAATAAAGATGGAAAAAGAATTCTTGTTCGAGGAAAAGTAGGAGACAATTTACTTTATCTAGCTCATCGATATGAAATTCCGATGGAAGGGGCATGTGAGGCTTCTTTAGCATGTACAACATGTCATGTTTATGTACAGAGTAACCATTTGGATATCCTTCCAGAAGCCACAGAAACGGAGGAAGACTTGTTAGATATGGCTCCATTCCTAAAAGAAAATTCTAGATTAGGTTGTCAAATAATACTCACAAAACAGTTGGAAGGTTTAGAAGTCGAATTGCCGAAAGCTACCAGAAACTTTTATGTTGATGGACATACACCTAAGCCTCATTAATTATGTGTAAATAATGTGAATTGTTGAATCTAATTTTGATTGTTAGTATATTTATTATGTACTTATATAGGAATAGATAATTTTTATTTTATTATATTAATAATACATATGAGACAAAACAATAATTAATTATTAAGGCTCGACATTTCAGTTTGAAAGCAGGGGCGTCCATTTTGTGAAATGCTTACCCGGTTCTGCATTAAAAATCTGGATGAGCTCTGGCAAATATCTGAAACATTATGTACGTCTTCACAGTAGATTCCTTAAGTGATGTCCGCAACGGAGACACAATATTCTTACATAACGAAAATGATTGTTCGACGTCTAATGATGTTATAGGTGCATATTTGAAGTAATCTCTAAAAGCAGTTAATGAATCCGTGGGAGAGCTATTGTTATGGAGATGTTTTAATCTGGAGAAATCTGGACTTTTTCTTAATTCATTTTCAAGCTTGTCTCCAACGCAAATACTTTTCTCGGCACTTAAGGCATATAGTTTTGTCTGTATGTCATCAACTATTTGCAGTGATTCATCTAACGATAATGTAGTATTTTGTAAGTTTTTTATAGCATCCACAATTGGAATGTAATTGTTGTGAATATATTCTAATTGTGCTTCAACTCGACTATCTTGAAATTTTATTTGGCTCTTCCGAATAGTAGCGGATTCTTTGGCATCGAATTGTAAAATTACGGACTTTATTTTTTGAAAATGTTTAAAATAATAAAATGATTCCTCTAACCATGTCCCTCATCGTGTAAGAATGGGTTGTGAAGGTTCTGGAATGCCAGGACACTTGATGGAATTGACGAATATGTTTTGGGGATTTGAGAAACACTGCCTTGGTCTGTGCTATTAATTCATCTACATCTGGGTAACACCGACGACTTGTTTGTACAAACATTTTTTAAAGAACGACATGCAAGAAGCATTGTTGAGGCACTCGCCATTATTCCATGGATAGAAATTGGCCTCAATGATTTGGGATCGAGGGGGATTGTCCCTCTTTATCCTGCCTCATCTCGTGTAGGCCTGGACAGCCTTCGTAGGTGGGCCCCATCCGTCGTCTACCCCGACCGCAAATGCGGCCGGTGTAGGCGCTTTGTGGGACCTCCTTTTGTCCTGGCTGGGCCCCGCCAGCTAGGGCCCTTTCTTCTGGCGCTCTTCTTGCTTCGCCGGCTCGTCAGTGTAAACCCCGGGGGTAGTGTCATGTTTATGTGTGGTATGGGGGATGTGTGTGTGTGTGTCGTTGTCTTCGTTTCTTGATCCTGGCTGTCTCTGAAACAGAAAAGGTTAGCGGGCAGCGGGGGGGTCATTGGGGTGGTTACCCAGGGTCAAAAAGTTGGTGTCTAGGTCTTTTGTGTTTGTCGGTCACGTCGGGTACGTAGTCAACGGCTTGCCTGAGGAGGGGATTGTCATGT
>NW_019417327.1:83476-103846 GCF_000390285.2 Anoplophora glabripennis | reverse complement strand
AAATTCGCGGACACGGACTGTGGGATCATATTAAGCTATATAAGGTGATAAAAAAGTGTCTTTATGATTTTTCAATCAGACTAGTATTATTCGAGATAAAGCAGTATCAAATGTCCAAAACTAATAAAAATATATATTTATAAATTTCAATTTTCAATCATTAGATAAACAATTACGACAAACGACCTACAATAATTGTTCAAAATTTCCACGGTCTGCTATTAAACATACTTAAGCACATTGTGCTACTGCTCTAATGGAGTTGCGTATCACCTCTGGTGTTATTTGCTGTATTGATTGAAATAGGCGGTTCTGCAATTCATTCAAATTTGCCACTGGTGTTCTGTACACCAACGTTTTTAAGAAGCCCCAAAATAAAAAAAACCACATGGCGTTAGGTCTGGAGAACGAGGTGGCCAAGCAAATAGACCGCCTCAGCCAAGCCAACAGCATTGCTTCACCTGCACGATTATTTGAAGCTCCGAAAGCCATGAGCATATCATACTATTAATATTAATTGTAAGGTTTTCGGGTAAAAATCAAGGAAACAGGTCGGAATATTTTTACTACTACTTTATTTGCCCACAATAACAATCTGCTTTCTTTCGTATACAAAGAACAAGTGTGTTAAACCAATTCAGCACGGCGCTCTTATCACAGATAGAAGACATAAAAACCCGACAAATAAACGGACAAGAAATCATCGTTATGATTCTAATTAAAAGCATTCAAACCATGCTAGGTGCATTATTCTTGCATATATAACATTCTCCGCCACCAAAAAAAAAAAGAATAAAAAAAAAATGGTTTGCCATACCTATTATCTAAATACTTTAACTTATTTTATATACAAATACATACATAGGTACATGGTACATTACATAACTTAACTTAGTAACATAAACAATCAGGCGGTTTTATATTTCTCTTAGGTCTGCTAACATCTATACAAGTATCACTAGTGGAAGGAATTTGAACATCGTTATTATTATTTAATTGGTGGTCGATACTTTCAGAAATATTTACTTGATTATTTTCATTCGAAGGACTTGGTTCTTTTAAGCCACTTCGAACATTTGTTTTAAAAATCTGATTTGTATGCCTTTTCCAGGTAACATTTAAATCCGGTATTCTAATTATATAAGTACATTTTTCAATGCGTTTTTCTACTATACCAGGTATCCATGTTACTTTATTCATTACCCTATAATCTTTAATCATAACTTTATCTCCTAAATTAAAATATCGATCTCTTCCTCCAAAATATTCTTTTTGTTTATTTTGCTCCGACAAAACATTATTCTGAACTTCTAGGTTGATTTCAGGTTTTAAACTACTAAAACGAGTTCGTAATTCACGTCCAAACATTAGCATTGATGGAGAAACCCCCGTAGTACTATGTTTAGTATTACGATAATCAAATAAAAATTTACAGAGTGCTGTATTTACATCCAAATTTTTATTGTGACCTAAAAAATTTTTTAAAGAATTTTTTATGTTTTTTACAGCATTTTCAGCCGCTCCGTTCGACTGAGGAAAATATGGTGAACTAGTAATATGTTCAATTCCATATTTTTCTAAAAAAAATTTAAAACTTGCGCTGGTAAAACTTCGAGCATTATCTGAGACTATAACATTCGGTAATCCGAACCTTGCAAAAGTGTAAAGCTGATATTGTAAAATCGGTTGTTATAGTTTTGCTGGGAAAAACTTCGATCCATTTAGAGTGCGCATCAACTATAATTAAAAAATATTTATTTAAAAACGGTCCCATATAATCAATATGAATCCGGGAAAATATTTGTTCCGGCCATTTCCATGGATTTAATGTCGTTTTAGGAGGACTACTTTTATTCATTGAGCAATTTTCACAACTGTTAGCTAACATCTCTATGTCTTTATTAATCCCGGGCCAATAAAAATATTAACGAGCTATGTTTTTCATTTTTACCACCCCTAGATGCGACATGTGTAGCTGAGAGAGTATTCTACTTTTTAACTTTTCCGGTATTATTACGCGATTATTCCAAAATAATACGTTATGCTCAATCGTTAACTGATTACGAATCATATAAAATGGTTTAATATTTACATTATTTTTACATCTCCTTGGCCACCCAATTTTGACAAATTTCATTACTTCTGTTAACACGGTATCCGTTTTTGTAAAATCCTTAATAACACTGAAATTTGTTGTCACCATGTCGTCATCTTGAAAGAAATTCAAATAGTCGACATCTACTGATTCCCATATTTCACCGCTATTATCATTTTGGAGAGGCAATCTTGATAAAAAATCCGCAGTATTTTGTTTAGATTCAATATATTTCACTTTATAACGATAGTTTGCCAAAATCACGGCCCATCGTCGTAATCGGTTTGCAGAATATTGCGGAATACCCTTTTTAGGATTGAATATAGCAACTAATGGTTTGTTGTCTGTGACAAGTGTAAATTCCCTAGCATATAAATACTGATTAAATTTACATAAACCAAATATAATACTAAGTCCTTCTCTTTCTACCTGAGCATTTTTTTTTTCCGCTGGTGACAGCGTGCGCGACGCGTATGCTATAGGTTTTTCTTGTCCATCCGGTAAAATATGCGAAAGTACACATCCGATACCATAGGGACTTGCATCGGTGGTTAACCTAATTTCAAAATCGGGATTGTAATGTGTTAAAACTTGCGACGAAGTTAAAATATTTTTAACATTATTAAAAGCTTCATCGCAATTTTTTGTCCAAGACCATTTTTTCCCCTTTTTTAAAAATTCGTAAAGAGGATGTAACAAAGTTGCTAAATTTGGTACGAATTTACCATAATAATTTATCGTTCCCAAAACAGATTGTAATTCTTTAACCGAATTAGGCACGGGAGCATTTTTTATTGCGTTTATTTTATCCGGTGAGGTATGTAACCCGTTCTTATCAATAACATATCCTAAGTAGCTTACTTTAGTAAGAAAACAAACGCAACCTTCAACATCGTGAACTAAAGATTCCATAATTTTTTGGAACTTTGCAGGTGCACATGATACACCGTATGGCAGTCTCTGATATTGAAAAAGCCCTTTATGAGTTGAGATTGTAACCAATTCTTTAGATTTTTCGTCCAAACATATCTGCGCGTATGCCTGCGACAAATCTATTGCAGAAAAAATTACGCCGCCCTGTAATTTAGAAAACAAATCGTAAATACGCGGTAACTGAAATTGGTCTATTGCTAATACGGGGTCTATTGTGATTTTAAAATCCCCACATACTCTCACAGCGCCCGATTTTTTTATGACCGGTACTATTGGCGTAGCCCATGGACAATAATCTACTGGTTACAGTATATTTAACTTTACTAATCTATTTAATTCTTCCTCTACTTTATCCCTAATACCAAAAGGCAATGGTCTTGCTCTCACAAATTTAGGTGTAACTGTATCATCTTTTAATTTTAAAGATAGACCTGGCGAAAAAACGTTTTCATATTTTTGCTAAAAAGGTTCAAATATATCAGATTGTGCTGAAAAATTTACCCGAGTTACAGTAAAATTAAACAATTTCATAAAATTTCTGCCTAAAATTGGAGGACCACCATTTTTAATAACAAAAATATTTAAATATTTTGATACATTATTATAACTTATTTTAATCTTAAACATACCTAAAGTAGACATAGTTTTACCATTATATACATTCAGAGTTTTGTTAGAACAAAGTAGACTATATTTAGAAAAATGTTTCTTCCAAAAATTATCAGATATGGCAGATATGCTTGCCCCTGAGTCTAATTGAAATTTATAAAGAGTATTGTCGATTATTATATCAATTAGAATTGGCTCATCGACAAGAGTATTCATTTGTTCTGGTTCAGTTATAGTGAAAATATCGTGACTTTCAATAAAATTTTGAACGTTTTTATGTTTAGACGTATTACCTATTCTCTGATCCTTCTTCTTTGGACACGCAGGTGTTAAATGCCCTTTCACTTTTCATACGTTGCACGTATAATCACGAAACCGACACTTTTTTGTAGGGTGATTGTTTCGACCACAACAAGCACATTTTTCACGTGTCTTCTGCACAGATGACGTAGCTGTCTGACGTTGACCTCGGGATATGACGTGTGTGGAAGTGACGTGATGCATGGCTGGCTCCGCCTTCACCACGACCTCGTTGAAACGGAAGTCTCGCTAGCCACCATTTCTGCAACTGCTACCTCTAAGACGTCAGCAAATTTGCACGTGATTTTTTCTTTAAATAATTTGGCCTGGATTTGTCCCTTGTGGAAACCAATCACAAAACGATCACGTAACATCATATCAATCACCTCCCCATGGAATTCACAATTTAAGGCTAGACCTCTAAGTCTCGCGGCCTACTCATTTGCATTTTCATGCGGGTTTTTCTGAGCACTGAAAAACTTTGCACGAGCTACAAATGGCGATTCAGCAACCTTGAAGTATTTGTCAAATAGCTCCGTGAGTTCCTTATACGTTTTATTTTCTGGAATCTTAGGAAGGCATAAATTGTACATTAACTTATATGCTTCTTCGTCCAAGAAATTGAGTAATATAGCTCGCTTTTTGCCACTATCCTGAATAGCATTTACTAAGAAGTAATTGTCCAATCTACGTTTATAAATCACCCAATCACTATGTTGGGCGTTAAATTCCCGCACTTGACCATAATATGATGGACTTTCTGCCATTTTCTTTCACTACACGCGTACTTTCTGACTTAACTCACTTTCACTCACTGTTTAGTGTTCTTTAATCCTCGTCGCCACTGTAAGGTTTTCGGGTAAAAATCAAGGAAACAGGTCGGAATATTTTTACTACTACTTTATTTGCCCACAATAACGATCTGCTTTCTTTCGTAAACAAAGAAGTGTGTTAGACCAATTCAGCACGGCGCTCTTATCACAGATAGAGGACATAAAAAACCGACAAATAAACGGACAAAGAAATCATCGCTATGATTCTAACTAAAAGCATTCAAACCATGTGCATTATTCTTGCATATATAACATTAATGATTTGAATAATTGTGGCCTATTATTTTGCAGTTTGTATTGACAGGTACTTTTACTGTACTCTAACAATGTCAAAGTATCGATAAATGCTTTCTGAATTGTCATTAATTGTTATAGAGCTGTCTGTGTTGTGGTTCTGTAATAAATAAATTGTTGAGGTAGCTAAGTAACAGAGTTATTATAAAATTGAAATGAATTTAGAAAACAAATATATGTACTTGACAACATAAATAAAAAGATAGAAACTTCACAATGATCATAATTTCCCCAGTATTATAATAAAAAAGAAGATACAGTCCATTTAATTTCTCTTATGGTGAACAGTTAAGCTGCATCAGTCTGTTTCAATCAATACAACAAATAACGCCAGAGATGGTAGGTACGCAACTCCGTTCGAGCTGTAGCACAATGTGCTAAAGCATGTTTAGCAGCAGATGCTGGAAATTTTGAACAATTCGTTTGTCATAATTGTTTATCAAATGATTAAAAATTGAAAATTTTTATTATTTTTGAATATTTAAAACTGCTGTATCTCGAAAAATATCGTTCTGATTGAAAAATGATAGACATTTTTTTTATGACCTTATCTAGCTCAACATGATCCCAGAGTCCGTGTCCGCGAATTTCGTAACACCCTGTATATATATATAAAGCCAAAAAATTTGACGGTTGTCTAAGTTACAAACCAAATTTCTTAGACGGGGATGCAGCCAAGGTTAAAAAAAGTTACACTCTTTTAAATTTTCAAGCTTTATTTACTACTATATTTTGTTTCTTCATCAGGAAAAACTACAATAGGATACAAGTTAAAAGTTTCTTATAAAATAGTCAATTAAAAATTACTTACTATGCGAGAATTACATTGAAGTTAGCCAACATAATAGGTACACCTACCGCGGATATAGGTCGTTATTACAAATAATTAAAAACATCACAGGTTTAAAAACGGAAAATTGTACAAATATAAAAAATTTTAAAATTCATTACTACGCAGACTAGAGCCGAAATAAAACAAAATGAACAATGTCGCCTGTCTTTTAGGTACGAATATCAGATAATGAGGAAGAAAGTGAAAAAATATTAAAGTTTTTGTTCCCTTAATACTTATGCGGATAACGGGGAAACTCTACCAAACATTTTTAAACTGTTAATTAGTTAGATTATTAAACAAAAGTCACATACCACTATACAGGGTGTCGCCTGAAAGACTGTCCCTGTTATTTAAATATTGATTTAATAAAAAAGTATAAATTACGCAGAGACCATCGATATCAGTCATTGCATTCATTGGATTGCCTTCCCTTGCAATATGACACATCTCTAAAAAATTTCTTTTTTTATATATTGTTTCTGAATTTAATACTAAAATTTCGTCATAATTCATACTGTGACCTGAGGATAAACAATGATTTGTCAACATGCAACTATGTTTATTCAGTCGTATGTCACTTTTATGTGCTGTAACTCTATCTTTTACTTTTTGTTTTGTTTGACCTATATATTTCAAATCACAATCCATACATGGGATACAATAAACTACTGGATCGCTGCAATAGCAGATTTTTATCTTTTAATTTAGTGAACAGATTATTTACCGTTAAATGATTGTTAAAAGTCAACTTGACACCACCTTGTCCAGACAGACATTTTTTTAATTTGGAAGAAACAGCACCTAAATGTGGTACTGAAAAATAATGAAAATTTTGTATTACTGAATTATTATTCCGAAAGTCTTGAACACCCTGTAACTGTGATCTCGAGAACAACAGACTTTTAAGAAGAGGAGGTGGATAACCACATTTAATAAATATATTGTACAAATGTTGTAAATTAATGTTTTTAAGTGAATGATGACTTGTAGCTATTACTCTAGTTCTCATACCCAGAATCAAATTGATTTTTTGTTGTGTGTGGAAAGACTCATAATGTAAAAATCTGCCTGTTGATCCAGGTTTCCTATACCAAGATGTTATGAGAGAGTTATCCTCTCTCCTAATGAGTCTTGTGTCCAAAAATGGTACACTCTTATTGGTGTCCTCCCGTTCGACGGTAAATTGTAAAAAAGGGTTATAGCTATTGAAAACTTCAAGTAACTGTTCTACCCTATCTGAGGGAGCACATACCACAATGTCATCAAGGTATTTTTTTAAAAAAGATATTTCAAAATTGATTTTTGTCACATTCGTTCACAAGATCATCCATCACATACTGTGCAAGGATCGGTGATACTGGACTACCCATTGGCATCCCCAAAATTTGTTTATAAAAACTGTTATTATAACTGAACACTGTGGAGTCAAACAACAAATTTAGCAACTGTAAGAATCTAGTTTTTGTTATTTTGCAATGTAATTTAATGCTGTCCCAATGTTTGTTAATTGCTTGTTTAGCTAAATCTATTGTAATATTATTAAAAAGAGCTATGACATCTAGACTGAATATCACATAATCATTGGGTAATTGAAATTCATTAATAAAGTTACAAAAATCAAAAGAATTCCTTTTTTGTGAAAGATTCTTTTAATTGCCGTAGTTATGAATTTTAAAATTTTTTATATTTGTACAATTTTCCGTTTTTAAACCTGTGATGTTTTTAATTATTTGTAATAACGACCTAAGTATGTCCGCGGTAGGTGTACCTATTATGTTGGCTAACTTCAATGTAATTCTCGCATAGTAAGTAATTTTTAATTGACTATTTTATAAGAAAATTTTAACTTGTATCCTATTGTAGTTTTTTTTACAGGGTGACCCATTAGGAATGGAAACACTCGCGTACAAAAGTTGTTTATGGACTGATTTGAACCGTTTTTTTTTTTTCAAGATAGATCTCCAATAGCTCTATCTTGATGCAAAATTTGAAGACAAAATTTTGATTTTCAAGGACTACTACGAATTTTTTTTAAGTGAATAATAGCAAAATTTTGTTAGCGATTTTTTTATAAAAAATCTGACTACACCACTGGATTTAGGAATCCCTCAAATGCATTTGTACCAATTTTTGCGAAAAAAAGTTTGCCTCTAGAAAAGTTATGACAATATCGGCATCACCAGTGTTTGCCGTTGTCGGTGAACCTATTCTTTTATAAAAACCGAATAGAACCCAAATGGAACGGTGGCGGTGGCGGTGTCGGGGGCGGTGGTGGGGGCGGTGGTGGTGGTGGTGGTGGTGGTGGTGGTAGTGGTAGTGGTGGTAGTGGTGGTGGTNTTCCGACATGTCGCGTCTCTGTTCGGCTCCGCGCCTGGCCGAGGTGCCCCGGGAAATCGAAGTTTTACCTGGGAAAACGCGGGAAAAACGTCGCGAAAATACCGTTATCGGACGCGGGAACGACCACGCGGGGCTTCGCCCCCCGGACCTCGTCGCTTCGCGACTCGCGCGGGAAGCCTTAGCGCATGCGAAAGACCCCTTTTCGCGGCCCGGCGTGGGAGCGAGAGGAGATTGCAGATTTTAAAGATATAGAATTGATAAAAGTGGATTACTTACAAGAAACTGAGTTGTTGATATTTATAGATAAATAGATAGATTTCAGACATTGACATTAAATGACATTTAATAAATAATTTTGTAAAGAAATAGTAAATCGTTCTTATTTCGAAAACGGTTAAGTTTATCGATTTTTAACAGGTATATCTCTTTTAATTAGAATTGAACGTAGTTTAATAATTTCTTATTGGAAATTCAGATTTTTGAAGGACAAAAGAGTTTGACATATGTTTACTCCGACGGAACACTACAACTAGCGCATCCTAGATGTGATTGCACATTACCATTTCCGTAATTACCACCTCAGAAAACATAGGTGTACAAACTTTCAAGACAATCCTTTCAAAGATGCTCAAGATATTTTAAAAAATCGAAAATATTTTTTCAACTATAACACTTAATCGCTCTATTTTGAGGTCAGCAACATGCCCTTAAGCTCTGTCCCATTATTAATGAATCACCCTGTATAAAACATTTCTAAAGAACATCATTTTGAGTAATCCTTTTCTGTTGCTAATGTTGCTAAAATTTTAATATTCTCAAAATTCATTTTATGATCTGTGGAATTAACATGTAAAATCTATCTATCTATAACTATCAATAACTCAGTTTCTTGTAAGTAATTCACTTTTATATTTTAAATAATTATTATAATTATATTATCTATACCTTGTAGTGTAACTGAAGGAGCAATTACGGAAGCTTGTAGCACTCTCAAATGGTTCGCTCTGTATTATTTATAATGTACTCAAATAAGCTGCATAAGACGCTAAATATGTTGTTTTTTTTTGTGTGGGCTATTGATATTTACCGAGATTTAGTTTCGTTATTATCTTAATAAAATTTCGGTGTGCAATTCGAATGCTAACAATATTTCCCAGCATATAGCGATAAGTTTTTGTAAGTAGAAAAAGAATCGCGCAAAATAAAGACACAGACGATTCGCAGTGAGAAGTTGGCCGTTAGTGTAAAACCTTGTAAGATCTAAGGCAATAACAATAATTCATTATATTTAACGGATAATTAACATCTAACTTTGATTTGAGTAACATGTTTATAACATTTCCATTTAGATCAAATAAAACAAAACTATATATATTGTAGGTTTTTAATTACAGCGAAAAAAGAAATAAAAAATAAATTACTATCACTGCTTTCGCTTGGCGAAGATTTAGTAGCCAGACACCATCAGCCACACTAAGAGGCAAATATAATAATATTTGCCTCTGTAATGCAGAACTTAAAAAGTAAAGGGAACTAATTCTGAAGCCACACCAGAGAACAACCATTTTCTTATAAATGTACTACTGACGATGTCCTTATAAGGTACCAAATCCCTGTGAATGAGTACATTTTCCTCTTTTATCTCGTGGGTTTCACCCAGATTATACTGAGTAGCGTCACTGTCTTCTCCAGCAAAGGATCACCTAAAATTTAAATCTTATAAGCCATAAGAGCACGTGAAGAACGTTCATAAATTTACCTTCATTTTTAGAATATTCTTGTCATTATAGTCTGTAAGTTTTGTCAATTTTTTTTGCAAGTTTGCACGTTTATATGTTAATACTTACCTGTAATTGTACATAAACCCTAATAATATAAACTTTATATATTTTTATATTTATACATATTTACATTTATAAACAGTGTAATGAACTAGTTTTAAGTTACCGTTTTATGCAAGGCTGTTGACCATTTATTTAGTAATTAGCTTAATTGGGTGAGAGCAATTACCCGTGAGTCGAGCCGAACCGTCCGTTTGCCCCACTCTGTCGAGGGCCGCGCGCATAATCCCACCAAGACTCCTGCTCAGTCAAGGGGGGATTGAGGCAATAAAACCAGCGTTCCTGGACGAATATCCTCAGTTCATATCCTGAACTCGAAGAGCTTCAGTTCCAACCTAAGGACCTGAAACCGACCAGAGACCGCCATCCGACCCAAGGAGTTAGCCGCCGGCCGGGAGCAACCACCCGGAATAAGTCAGCAAATTGTATTTTCATAAAATTCACTTGTCCTGCTATGGTATAAGTCTGGCCGTTTTGAACTTTGGTAAGACAGTACGACCACAGCGTCAGTCAAGAGTCGTCATAAAATTAGGCGTCCAAACAGGGACGTTAGTGACGCCTATAAATAGTGTAAATTAGAATTCGAAATTGCGAATTAAAATTCCGTTTAGAGTTGGTAGTCTAGAGGGGCGACAACAAAGTAACGGCCGGAGTTAAAGTACGTACAACAGCTATTTATAAAAATAACAAAAACAAAATTTATATTTATAGAAAAGGGCGGCCCTTTCAATTAATTGCATTTTCTAAACTTTTATAGTTAATATAACATATTTCTACTGTATTATACAGGGTGTTACAAAATACGCGGACACGAACTGTGGGATCTTTATGCTAGATAAGGTGATAAAAAAGTGTCTTTATGATCTTTCAATCAGACCAGTATTTTTGGAGATATAGGAGTATCAAATATCCAAAAATAATAAAAATATACAGGGTGCCCCATAAGCACATGATCAAAAAGGTACGCGACATTCTTTAACTGAAAAGAAGACGATTTGACCTAACATCCATTAAGAAAAAATGCCTGGCTCCTCTGGTATTGACTGTCAAAGTTCTTGAAAAAAAAAATTTTTTTTTTTATTTTTTTTATTCGGTTGGTTTTTAATGAAACTTGCTGTGGACTTGTTCCTAAGTAAAACTCATGTTTTACCGCGTCCATATGCCTTGGGCTAGGGGTAAATTCTTGAGTGTCTTGGTACAAGAATTACCGGAACTTTTTATTTGGACGCTGGAATTAATTCATTTTTTTTATTGATGCATCAGTCCTTTTTCGATATTTTTGTGATCTTGGTAAAATCTTGTAGCATTCATAGTTTTTACGCAAAAAAAATTTTGATCACATTTTGTAATAAATTAATTTTCAATCAATTCGTTTCGAATGACGTTTTCTATTAAAGAGATGACCGACTAATCAAAGTCTTAGGGTTTTGCGAAGACAGCTTGGGTGGGAGTGTACGCGCCTACGCGGCACGATACCCAAATCGACGGGTTCCAGATTACCGATTTACATGGATTGAAAAGAGTTTGCGGGAGACTGGGAAATTTGGTGTTCGAGCCGTTCACCGTGTGGATCGTCCTCAAGTACGAAATGTAGGCGTTAAGGGAGACGTTTTAAATAGGGTCGCTGAAGATCCAAATATCAGTACTCGCCGTCTGGCAGTGGAATTTGGCGTACCAAAAAGTACAATTAATCGCATCATAAGACAGCAGCTCCTCCATCCTTATCATGCGACGTCTATTCAGGAGCTTTTACCACACCATTTTGAGAGAAGACTTCAATTTTGCCTCTTTATTTAAGGATCGCGGGCAAGTGATCCAAATTTCATCAGCTTAATTTCATTCACCATTACGCAGAAGAAATCCCTCGTGCGAAGCATATTAACCACTTTCAGGTGGAATTTCCAATAAATGTTTGGGCCGGGATCATCGGTGTCATGCTTCTGGTCCTTTAAGTCATGCCGCGCCCCTTGAATAGCGAAAATTATTTCAATTTTCTGATTAATACTTTTCCGGTTCTAATGGAAGATGTCCTTCTCAATCTTCGTGCTCATATGAAGTTTATGCACGATGGTGCTCCTCCGCACTTTAGTGCAAATGTAGCTGCACATTTAAATAATACTTTTCCACACAAGTGGATCGGAAGAAGAGGGAAAGATGTTCCTGTCGAATGGCCCCCCAGGTCTCCCGATTTAACGCTGTTAGATTTTTTTCTATGGGGAGCCTTGAAGAATAAAGTTTGAGCTACTCCTGTGGAATAATTATTGCGTAGGATCCAAATGATCCAAAAATGTTGAGGAGGGCTCAATTCAATTTCAATCGAATGATCCAGCTATGCATCCAAGAAAATGGGGGGGGGGCATATCGAACATGTCTTGTAATTCCACCATCATCTATCGTAAAAAATAAATCTAAATAAGTAAAATGATATTCAATCCGTCGCATTGCGACCATTTTACTTTCAATATTGATATGCTAGGTAAAAGAATTGGCAATTATTATTAGAGAAAGCTGCTTCTTGTAAAAGGTCAGATTTACTGATATACATTTAAAATTGTTAAATCGCAACGAAACTGAAAATAATTTTTTGCGTAAAAACTATGAATGCTACAAGATTTTACCAAGAGCACGAAAATCTCGAAAAAGAACTGATGCATCAATAAAAATAAAATGAATTGATTCCAGCGACCAAATAAAAAGTTCTGGTAATTCTTGTACCAAGACATTCAAGAATTTACCACTAGCTCAAGGCAGATGGACGCGGTTGCTTCGTCAAAAAATGAGTTTTACTTAGGAACAAGTCCATAGCAAGTTTCATTAAAATCCATCATAACATTCTCCAGATATTACAAAAAACATATTTTTTTTTTCAAGAACTTTGATAGTCAATAGCAGAGGAGCCAGACATTTTTTCTTAATGGAAGTTAGGTCAAATCGTCTTCTTTTGAGCTAAAGAATGTCGCAGTACCTTTCTAATTATGTGCTTATGGGACACCCTGTATATTTATAAATTTCAATTTTCAATCATTAGATAAACAATTACGACAAATGAGTTACAACAATTGTTCAAAATTTCCACCGTCTGCTGTTAAACAGACTTAAGCACATTGTGCTACTGCTCTAATGGAGTTGCGTATCACCTCTGGTGTTATTTGCTGTATTGATTGAAATAGGCGGTTCTGCAATTCATTCAAATTTGCCACTGGTGTTCTGTACACCAACGTTTTTAAGAAGCCCCAATATAAATCACAGGGCGTTAGGTCTGGAGACCGAGGTGGCCAAGCAAAAGGACCGCCTCTGCCAAGCCGACCGCACTGCTTCACCTGCACGATTATTTGAAGCTCCGAGAGCCATCAGCATATTCACGATTTGAATAATTGTGAGTGAATTTTGCAGTTTATATTGACAGGTACTTTTACTGTACCCTAACGATGTCAAAGTATTGATAAATGCTTTCTGAATTGTCATTAATTGTTATAGAGCTGTCTGTTTCAAACAATACAACAAATAACGCCAGAGATGCCAGAGATGGTAGGTACGCAACTCCGTTCGAGCTGTAGCACAATGTGCTAAAGCATGTTTAGCAGCAGATGCTGGAAATTTTGAACAATTCGTTTGTCATAATTGTTTATCAAATGATTAAAAATTGAAAATTTTTATTATTTTTGAATATTTAAAACTGCTGTATCTCGAAAAATATCGTTCTGATTGAAAAATGATAGACATTTTTTTTATGACCTTATCTAGCTCAACATGATCCCAGAGTCCGTGTCCGCGAATTTCGTAACACCCTGTATAATCCCAACTAATTTTTACGTTAAAATTATATTTAGAACTAAATTATTTTGCTTATATTGCCCCCCTTCCTCGTCGATTTATTCGACTGGCGCCCATGGTTTACTACTCATAACAACTTAAATAATATCATAAAATAGGACAACAAAATATCCAACCCACGACCATTAATAACTAATAATAACCAATAATAAATAAAAAATAAATAAATAAAAGTAACCTCAAACAACTTAGGAGGGCACAAGCTTTTACATAGAAAAAAGAGTTTTATCTTAAAAAAATAGGCTTTAATCCCACTAATAAGATTTTAAATTTAATACAGAAGCCACGAATATCTTTTCTATACAGGCTGTTACAAATTCGCTTCTCACTACAGGGATCTCGGACNGATATGTATATTGTATATATACAGGGTGTCCCAACGGGAACTGCGTCGATTTATATATAGGTAAGTACTGCTCCGAAAAATTTGAAAATTTGGCAACATGGCAATGTCCCTAGGGCGAACATAACTAAAATATCTAGAACGCTCCAGCACTTCCGGTTATACCGGAAGTCGACACTAACTTCGTATTATTGTATTTTCGGATTCTACGTGAAATTTGAGTGACTTTATTAAATATTCCCTATACCTAGGAATTATAAAATTTGAGATATTAATATTTAAAGAAAAAAATTGACGGATGTAAGGGTCCGCGGAGATGCTAGTGACACTTTTCAGGAGCGTGATATCAAGTGGATTTTTGGCACCTGCAAAGAGCATAAGTAACACTAAATTATGGCATACCAACAAATTAAAACATTTAATACTAGGTGTTTTATTTTTGCTGTTACATTTTGATAACTTCAAACAGTTATAACTTTGTCAACTTAAATGGAACACTCTGTATTATTCTGTCGTATGCAGATTAAAATTTCCTTTCAAGCCATAAAAGCATTGTTAGGGTTGCCGTTACTACTTTTAGAGATATTTGTAATTTTATATTTTTTGGGCAGTTTTTCTCGCATCAGACCTGTTGTCAAAGTGGCCATGACTAGAAACACTCCAAGAACAACTGAAATAACTTGACATTTGTCAAGTTAGTTGTCAAATTATTGTTGCGTCTGAATAGTTAAATTTAAATAAAAATGCCTGGGATCGTTTAAATTATACTAATGAGGATTATTTTAATTTGTTTGTAATTTATGGAAAAAAGCAGCAAATTCTCCACATGTTGAAATTACTTTGTCACAATTACACCGCATCAGTTGAGGAGAGTTATTAGGATATAATTGTATGAAGTTTATGAAGGATTGGACATCTAACAAGAAATTAATTTCTTTAAAGAATCGAAAAATATTTCTATTAAAATGTAGACAACTAGGACTTACTCCAAGACATATTAAAGACAAAACCAGTGATATCTATGAAATGATAAACTTTAATAATGGAAGAACAGGAAATTTTGTTAAAAACTTTAGTTATAGATAAGATAAAAATATTCTAAATTTAGAAATTAATATAACTCGCATAGTAATATTAACAGAATTAACAAAGAGGTAAGTTTTTTAGAATCTAAAATAAATCAAATTTTACCTAATTTCATTTGGATTGAATTTAAACATAGACAAAATAAACATTTTGACAAAGAATTTAATAAAATAAAATTACACTGTCGATATTCTGTTTGAAAAAAAGTTACCAAACAAATTTTCTTATGGGCATGGACCATATTTACAAAAACACTAATTTTAAGGACAAATAAAAAATACAACCTATTTTAGCAAATGTGAATGAAATACAATAATTGATACTTTCTGAAACACGTCTGAAAAAGGTGTAATATATTTATTAACTTCTTCAAGGACATAACGTGAAATTGTTAGTTACTTTAGCTTAATATTAGAGTTGTTGATTAAAATTCTGAAATAACTTACAGTGGACCCATGTAACCTGACTGACATTTACATTCCCCTGACACATGATCACAATCACCATTTTCACACCGACATTTTTCTAAACAATCTTGTCCATATGTTCCTTCCATACATTTGTTTTCACATTTATTTCCAATCCATCCTCTTGCACAGTGACAATGACCATTAAAAGGATCACAGGTTGAATTGTTCTGACATTCACAATAATTTTGACACTCTCTTCCCCAGAGACCTTTCGGGCAGGCTAAAATTTAGTTAATTAGTAAATATATAAATACATACACTGTATCCTAAAATGATGGAACAAAATTCATTTTTTTCCAGTTCAGAATTTAATAGAATTGCTGAAACAGGTCAATTATCAAATAGAAATTGTCACTTTTCTGCACTATTTTCTATTTATTTTTGAGCCATGTTTGACAGACCTATAACATTAACGACATTATTTTTAATAGGACGCTCTATATTTTATAGTATAAAGACGAATTCAGCTTACAATTAAACCACTGAATCAAAACCCAAAACAACTGTACTTCCTTGCCACCACATGGCCATTCACGATTTTTAAGGTAAGGTAAGGTAAATTTTAATAGTGTTAACAGTATATTTGTTGCATTGCCTACATATTATGACTAGTTTCTTTGAAAAGACTCAAATTGTGTAAGTTATATTCAAATTATTAATATTTTGTTGCTATTAATTGTAGTTTCTCTTGAAGAAGGAATAAATTATTACAATAGCTCGAGTAATAAAAAAGTAACAATTCAAGTTGGCTTTGACTGCATACCCGACTATACTTCTATATATATATTGATGTATTTGGGATTGCAGTCAACAGTGCTAAGGGCTAATGTAATAAGAATACTCTGTGTTGTTGTCAAGCTTTCGGAAATGTTTATTTCCTTTCTCAAGACATCTATAAAAAATGACAAAAATGCTTAGAATAATAAGTTATAAAAGCTTATTATATACTTACGAACGTGAGATTATTATATAAAAACCATCAAAACCGAGGTATACAAGAACATTGTCGTTAAAATTTTATGAACTTCACTAGATTAAAAACAATTGTTATAGTCAATATTTTTTTATAAAAAACAATTTTTAAGTCAATTTTTAACATTTAACAACTAATACAGTAAAAAGGAGCCATGCCTTTGAAATGTGAACTATTTTTTATAATTTTATCAGAACAAGTTTTTTTTTGAAAACAATCTACTAATATTCAAACTAGTAACAGCCAATGAGGTTAAAGAAACAACAACAGGGACAATTAGCATTGCCAACCACAGTGCCAACTTAAAACGGAGGCGGCAATTCACTCCAAATTTGAAAACGACATAGGTAAATTTCTATATTTATGAAAATGTAATAAAAAATTATAAATACAACTCAAATTATTAATATCTTGTACACATAAAAAACACGAAATATTGGATAGCATCACTCAAACGCTACTATCTTTCAAAAGTGTCTGGTGCGGTGCGCTGACACTTTGATTAGGGTTTTGATCAAATCATTTTAATTTCTGAGTTCGTTGACTGAATCCACATACTGAAATACATTTCGAAATAGTATTTGCCGAATCGATTAAGGCTTACATAAGAATTATCCCGTCCTTTCAGTATTTTCGATATTTTTCAAATTCAACAGGTTAAACAATATACAGGGTGTACCATTGAAAACTTTGCTCCCGGTTTATTTTGAACTACGTTCCAATATATTAAAATTGCCGCGCCACGTCCATTTTGTTTTCGAGGGGGACACATTTTAGCGTTAAATACAGACTCGCCAGAACCCCCTCGCGGGGGCACATTAAAAAAAAATTACATGATGACAACCAGAATTAAAAACACTTTCGAATGGAGTGTCACTAGACCTAGAGTGTCATTTAAGATTCTAAAATTGAATGCGCCCCTGCGAAGGGGGTTGTTCTGGCGAGTCTGTATTTAACGCTAAAATGTGTCCCCCTCGAAAACAAAATGGACGTGTCGCGTCAATTTTAATATCTTGGAACGCAGTTCAAAATAAGCCGGGTGCAAAGTTTTCAATGGTACACCCTGTATGCTTTTTGTGTTTAATCGGGTTGAGACCGTTATCATGGCTAAGACATAAAGTCTGTATTATATTACCTTTTCTTTAGTATTATATGCAGAACTTCTAAAAAGGATTTGTTCTTTTTATATGGAACATACCTTTCACCATATTACAAGCTTCCTTGGAAAAAAACATAAAAATATGGTGGTCGCACTATTATAGCTTTTGAGGTTAGGTGCGACTAATGACTAGTTGGGTTCAAACGAATGTAGGAATTCGATTCAGTGATCCCAAAAATATAAAGATATGTTGGTTACACGTCATTCCTAAACGTAGAAAAGTGTNCATTTGATGTAAATGTCCAAAATCTGTCAATCTGTATATAAATATCAATAACTCAGTTTCTTGTAAGTAATCCACATTTATATTGTAAATTATTATTATTATATCTATAACTTATAGTGTAACTGAAGAAGCAATAAAATATTGCGAAAGCTTTTAAGTAGAAAAAAGAGTTTCATCTAAAAAATAGGCTTTAATCCCACTAATAAGAAGATTTTAAATATATATATTATGTTATTAATTAATTTTTATTTTTGTTGTTATGTTTTTATTATGTTTTGAATGTTTATATGAGACTCTTTAATTTTTGGGTGTGGGTTCAGATGTTATATTGACTATTTTTTTTCTTTTTATAATAAAGATAGATGTTTTGTTATTATATTGTTGTTTTGTTGAGCGCCTTTATATTTGAATGTTGAATTATACTGAAGTATTATTGATTAAAATTTCTTAAATAAATAAAAGATGTATTGGTTAACAAATTCCCATATATTCATATGATTTGTAGATTATGGTTTGACATATAACAGTGACTGTTGTAATTTCTTATTCTAAGTCATACAATGATAAATTCCCCCTTATATTAATATTGTTCTACAACAATGCATGCGTATACTTTTATTGAATATTTTTAAAATGAAAATTTGTATTTTTGAAATTTATATAGCGCTTTTGCAGCACTTACATAACAGTACTTGTAGTAACTGCGCTGCATTCCATATAAGGTTGTCGCAATGTCCCTCGTTGAGTTATGTCTTGTCGCGGGAACTGCCGAAGTCTCCCTCATACCGACACAGTGGAAACACACTGCACTTATTTTTTTATTTCACTTGTCGCACAATTTTGATTAAACGTCTTCCAAATATATATATCCAAGATCAATTTGTTGTGGTTATTTCGGTTATTTGTTGTCACTGCTTTAAATAATTTCGGACAATTGTAGTTTCGATCGGTGTTTTGACAGTCCGATTCACTTTGACGTTTTTTCCCCCAGGTGACTACGTAAGTACATGAACAATTACTAACTTTGTTGAAATAAACAATTTTCACTTGTTTTTTAGTAGCAAAACTTTCGATGTGGCACCTTTAGGTGAAAATTTCAGACTGGCTTCCTAAATCCCGGATAATGGTTTTATAGGAAGTGAATAACAATTGACTGTTTCTATGACAACAAATAAATTGTAATTTTGGAATTTTATTTTTACATATACTAACTTTTAACTGAATTTGGGATACATGAACTGTTCATTTTTGGATTATATGCATTTTCCTGCGTCTTTTAACACTACATACACCTTTCTAGGTTAAGTTGAATGTCATGTTGATATGTTGCATGTTTTACCAAAATTCACTATTCACAGTGCATGGACTAAACTTCAGCATGTCTGTCTTTTCTATGTCTTTAGTACTGTCTATACAACACCTTTTAGACAGTCCTTATGCAATTTTTTTGGTACAAACGAGCATAAGTTTTTATCACCCCGTTTCGACAAACATTTATGCAGTCTAATCAACAAATTGACCTTTGATTGGATTTTATACACATTAAATGGAATGACGAGGGTCTCTTACATACTATACAATACATTGATACTATGATTTTGTAGTCCAGAAAGATTTTAATACAAAGAAATTTTCAAGATTCTGACGGAACAATAACTGTCAATGATAATATGTTACCTAAATGATTTCAACAACGTAAATGTTTGATTCCACATATAAATTCTACATTCAGGTACACTAAATTTCATTTATCTTCTAGTTTTATTGCATGATTCGAACATATATGTGAAATACCTTCTGCCGTCACAGTTCTCTCAAAATTTTACAATAACGGTTAAATGTCCTCATGCCAAAACTTATATATGATTATTAACATTGTAAGATGGTTCTTTAATGTTCTGTGCAACTTAATTGTAACACATGAATACATTTACATAATTTATCGAATGTGCAAATTCTAATTATGTTATAATTTTGACAGCTGTGCCGTTTTGTCAGGAAATTTCAATCAATTACCAATTTTGTTATTTATTTTACTGAAATACATCTCTTATTTAAGTTTTTTATGGTAGTATCTATACTTCTATTTACTATTTTTCAGTATATCTCATCTCAAATTGTATTTATGCGATACTTTTCTTAGTATCGGTACCCATAAATTAACATTCAAATTTCTAAATTATCCAAAACATAACAATATAT
>NW_019417327.1:72242-80116 GCF_000390285.2 Anoplophora glabripennis | reverse complement strand
CGTAGCATTTATTAACTCATTGTTTTTCTCAAAATTTGTAAATATTATGTTTACTTTTTCATTTTGTATTTCAAATGTCTTGTCCTCTAAATCTATCTTAGCCCCATATTTTGTCAACATGTCTTCCCCTAATATTATGTCAAAATCCATGTTCTGTACAATCAAAAATTCCGAGTGTATTGTTTTTTCGAGAAGTTTAAATTCCATATTAATCACACGAGTGCTTTCAGCCAATTTCTTTCCAGCTGCATTCATTAATTTTATCTTTTTAACTTTAATAATATTGTTTTTTAAGATACTTAATTGATTGTTGATTAATTTTTCATGTATTAAGCTAATCTCAGCTCCAGTATCAATTAAAGCTTTAAATTTTTCATTTGCAATTTTTAATTCAATAAATGGTAAATTATTTTGTACAATATTCATATCATTTTCATCGCAGTTGTCTAAATTAATGAATTCCCTCATATGCTGGTAAGATGTATTTAAACTTCTCTTTGTCGAAAATTTTTGTTTCCTGTCGAGTGTATTTCCGCTACAGTTTGTATGGAGTGAATGTCATTTTGTACGTTGGGTCTTGTTTGTGTATTAGATTGTGTGATAACTGTGTTAGCGTATGTGTTAGTTCGTCTGTTTGGTGTCTCTTGCGTTATGTTGTCCTGTCTTCTTTCAAACCTGTTGAAACGATGGCCAAAATTTCCATTCGTTTGATTGTTTCCATATCTGTTTTCTCTATTTTCTCCATCTCTTCTTTCATTATTGTTTCGATATACTTGTTGTCTTCTTTCTTGATTTCCATTACCATTCCTTGCATAGTTTCCTTGTTGATGATCATTTTTCCTCCATCCCGTTTGGTATTCATCAATACTTCTGACGTAATCAATGAGGGCATCTATGGTTGTTATCCTCTGGGTTATTATGACTTTATAGATGTCTTCATCAAAGTGTCTTGCCAACATTTTCACTATTTCCGCTTCTGTGACCTTCGGTTCCAGGTGTTTTACATTATATATTTTTCTCATCAAGTAAATTTCTCTTGAGTTTCCAAATTTTTCATTATACTTCACATTGAATAGGCTCATTCTTACTTTCTGCTGGTGATATTCCCCCAAATATTTCTTCAGAAATAATTCTTCAAATTCTTCAAATGTCTCATATTTTTCTTCTATTAACTGGTACCATATGTCAGCGTCTCCTCTCATCATGTTGCCAATTAAATTTTTCATATTTATGTCAGATGGTAAAATTTCGAGATATGTCCTTAGTCTTTTTATAAATACAGCTGGGTGTATTCTTGCGTCCCCATAAAATATTAATTCAGTCGTCCAGTTTGTACTTGTGTCAATCCTGTTATTGCACACCATGCCTCTTGTTTCCCTTTCTATCCTTTTTTCTAACTTTCTTTCCTGTTCTTTTAGTTGAGTCTCCCATAATCTGTCCTTTTCTTCTTGATTTTGCCATTTTAGTTGTGTTAGTGCTTTTTCTTGAATAAATGCCTCTTCTAGTTGCTTACTTTCTTCATCTATTTTGTTTATTTTCCTTTCTGACGTTATTCTGTTTTCTTCAATTTTCTTGTCTAAGTTCTTACTTGTTTGACTAATTTCTTCTTTTAATGTTGTTTCCATCACCTTTGCCTCTTCTCTCATTTCCATTCTCATCTTCTCCATGTCTCTCTTGAATTCTTGATGAACTTCATCCATTTTCTTCTCTAGTCCCTTGCTAGACTCTACCATTTCTTTTTTTGTCTCTTCTATTTTTCCATTTGTGTCATCTAATTTCTTTTCTAGTCCCTTGCTTGACTCCTCTATTCTCTTGTTTGTATCCTCAAACTTCTCCATGATTCCACTTAACATTGCTATGATATCTTGTTGTGTACTTGTTTGTGTACCGTCTTGTCTTCTGTCGGTCTGTGTATGTGTAATTGTAGGGATAGATGCAGTGTCGGACTGAGATTGTGTTTCTGTCGTATGGTCCATGTCGGCATTTCTCTCCCCCTCAGTACAAATATCTGGCTCAGATTCAGAAAACATCTTTATGTTTCCCGACCTCTATTCCATAAAATTTTTAGTATAAAAAATGATATGTTTGCACTACTAGTATGTTAAATTTATTAACAAGATTAAATTATTATCAAGATTAAAAGCAAAAGATGAAAATTACAAACAGTGCTTTGTTTTGCTATGGCTTTATTTTATTTTGCCTTGTTTTAGTTTGCAGAGCTTTATTTTTGCAGTGCCCCACGTTGGCGACGTCAAATTTGTTATAGTTTTCTGTTTGTTTGTTAATGTTAATTGTTTTTATTTGTTGAATTTAATTTATAGATTTGGATTTCAAATTTTGTTATGCCCAGGCGCCAATTAAGATCTAGTCTTAATAATATAAATATCTAGCTCAGTTTCTTACTCAGGGTGTGTTTCACTTTGTTACTTATTTTGATATTACTATGAAATGAAAAATATAGCTTTTAATACGAATTTACAAATATATTACACATATAAAATTTTTTTTTACAATTGACAAATTTTAATTACTTATATCTAATTTAATTTAGAGGTGAAATTTANTTCTAAGGATGTGAACTTGCTAAAGGTATAACACTTTAACTTTCTATAATGTTATTTGCATGTATATTGAAAATTTAGTAAAATTCATTCGATAGCCGTTACTGTACAAAGCTACCGTTTCAAAATTCGATGAAAATCTTTAAATGAAGTATAGATAATGTTTTGTACTACTGTGGTTTGTTGGTGACAAACATGTACTACATTTCTGTGCTGTTTTTTTCAAGAAATTATCGTTGGAAAATTGTTTTATTTTGAATTTCATGTGGATTTTGACATTTCCGGAGTCATTTTCCATTATATAACTTGCATTGCACAAATTTGTGATATCCTTTTAAAACTAGACATAAAATAGAACAATTTGACTTAATTTTACTACACCATGTGATTCTTTTAAGAAAATCTATCAATTTAATAAAAATTTTTAGTTTAATCCTTCATACTTGGAATTAAATATTTTAAAACGCTACTATGCTTTAAGATTTGATTTTATTTAATGTTTTATAATTGAGCAGTATATCATAACAAACCTGACTCCCCCCTAAATTATAATAAAGATATTCTGAAATAATGACTTTATTTAATTTATGTACAATATTTTCCTTACCACTTCAGGATCTATTTCCCTCTGCTTTATAAAATAATATATATTTTTTTTAGTCTGATTTCATTTTCACTTTATGTTTGTTCAAGTCATGTCCATGCATTGTACTAATTTGTGATATAACTCTAGTTTGATATTTATTAAGTGTGTAAGGGTAAATTAACTCAGTGTGAATAAAATTTTCTGGACAGTTTAGTTTTGTGTTTTCATTATTGGTAAAGACATTTATCTTACATGAAGCTTTGATGACTAGATTGTTTTGTTTTTCAATTTGTGTATTTTGTAGTTCATCATTTTTATTGCACGTAGCATTTAATAATTCTTTATTATTTAAACAATCGTCAAGTATTATATTTATTTTTTCATCATTTATTTGAAAAACTTTACTCTCTAGATCAAACTTAGCTCCATATTTCAACAATATGTCCTCACCTAAAATTATATCAAACTCTATATTAGGTACAATTAAATATTCTGCTTGTATGGGTTTGTTGAGAAGTTTAAACATTATATTTACCACTTTGTTGCTTTCAGCCAATTTTTTTCCAGATGCATTTATCAGTTTGATTTTGTTTACTTTTATAATATTGTTTTTTAAGTGATTTAATTGTTTATGTAAAAAATTTTCATTAATTAAACTTTTTTCTGCACCTGTGTCAAGCAAAGCTTTAAACTTTTTATTTTCAATTTTAATGTTTATAAATATTAAATTAGTTTTTTCATTATTCATAGCCTGATCACAGCCTTCGTCGACGTTAATGAATTCCCTCATGTGCTGATAGCTAGTGTTTAAACTTCTCGTAATTAAAAATTTGTGTCATCAGCAGAGTGGATTTGTGCAACCGTTTGAACTGTATTTACCTCTTGTGTAGTTGTGTTTTGTGATTGTATAGCTTGAGTTTTTATCGTGTTATTGTATGATGTAGTTTGTGGTGTATATGTGTGTTTTGACTTATGTTTTCAGGCTTTCGATTAAATTTGTTGAACCTATTGCCATAAGTATTGTTGCCACGGTTGTTTTGGTTCCTGTCTGTTATCGTTGCTTCTTTCCTGATTGTTTCTATATTCATTTTGCCTTCTTTCTTGACCATTTCCATTTGGAATTCGATTGTCTTGTCGATTCTCATTTTTCTTCCATCCAGTTTGGTAATCATTGATACTTCTTATGTAATCGATCAAATCATCAATCGTTGAGATGCGCTGTGTTACAATCACCTTATGAATATCTTCTTCAAAATGTCTAGCCAACATTTTTACCATTTCGTTTTCAGTAAACTTTGGTTCCAGATGTTTTATATTGTAGATTTTTTTCAAGAGATATCTTTCCCTGGAACTGCCAAATTTCTCTTTATATTTTCCGTTGATGAGGTTTATCCTTACCTTCTGTTGATGATATTCCCCCCAGTATTTTGATATAAATAGTTCTTCAAACTCGTCAAAGGTATCGTATTTGTCTTCGATGAGCTGATCCATATATCAGCATCACCCTTCATTGTCGAACTGATGATATTTTTAATGTTCAGTGATGATGGTAAGGTTTCTATGTATATCTTGAGCTTCTTGATGAACACTGCCGGGTGTATCCGGGTGTCTCCAAAGAATACCAAATCTTGGTTATGTTTATTGTCGGTTCGATTCTTGACACACATCCCATGTTTCTTTCCTTCAACTTTTCTTCAAACTTTCTCTCCTGTTCTTTTAATTGGTTGTATAATACTTGTTCTTTTTCTTGTTGCCTTAGCCAGTTGGTGGTGGCTTGAGTCTTCTCTTGGTAGAGAGCTTGTTCCAATTTTTTTGTTTCTTCTTCGACTTTCTGAAACTTGGTGTTTGTGGTAATCCGAACCTCTTCAATGTTCTTCTCAAGTGTTTCTTGTGTCTTGCACATTTTTTTTGTTAATGTTGTTTTTAACTCTTGATTTGATTTATCATATTTTTCTTCGATTTTGTCAAATTTTTCTTCAATGTCTGCTCGTAGTTTGTTCTTGATTTCTTCAACTACCTTGACTATATTTTCTGTTATTTCCATTTTCAATGCTTCATTTCCTTTTTCTAGGTCCTTTTTCATATCCAGAAACATTGATTCTTGCTTTTTCTCAGCTTCTTTGAATAAATTTTTCTGTTTTTCTTCCATCCGCCTTCCAACATCTTGGAACAAAGTTTTCTGTTTTTCTTCTATCCGTCTTTCAGCTTCCTGGAATAATGTTTTCTGTTTTTCTCCAGCTTCTTAGCTTCTTTCTTCCTGTTTCCTTTCCATACCCTGTATATTTTTCTTAATATCTTGAAACAATGCGCTTATGTTTTCGATGCTTAACATTGTTTCTTGCATGCTAGTTGTTTGTTCCCCCCTTGTTTCTACTTCCGTGCTCATACTTTGTTCTTCATCAGAGCTGCACGCCTCTTCAGAAATTACCTTTCCACTTCTAAGGTCCATGTCTATTTTTTTTCTTACTTGGTTTTGCAAATTTTAAAAGAGCCTAACACGTTGGACGCCAAATTTTTGTTGTGTTGTATGTTGTTTTATGTGTTAGTTAAAATTTTATGTATGAATGTTCTATTTTGAAAATTAATGTTTTGAGTAAGTTTTGAATAGCCCCTGTATATGTGTGTCAATAAAGTATGTTATGTGTAGTGTAGTGTAGTGTATAAGTTAAAAACATAAATACAATTCACAAGTCGTATATTTACCTGCTAATGCTTAAATGGCCTCTATTTTACACTTTATTTATTTTAAAATTTTGCTTGTTTTTTTTATTTTTATACTTTATATTTTATGTGAGCAACTCCCTCGAGCAGGAGGCGGGTTCAATATTTTATTCAAATAAGAATCTACTTATTTCTTTGTCATAAATTTTGTTTATCTAGATTTTCCTCAAATATCACACATGGAATAAAAAATAAATCGGATAACTTTAACAAGTGTCAGCTATATTTACTACAACGGATGTTCAGATATACAGTTATACAAATTTTATATTACTTTTCAAATTTGATTGATTAAATGAAACTTTTGTTTTTAAATTTGTTTTAAATATCTTTATCTTTCATTGATCAATGTTTTTTTTTAAATATGTGGCCAATAAAATACCTTTTAACTGCAGTTAAATAAAATGGTCTACCTTGTATTTTGAAATTTCAAAGTTCTCAGACGATCTTGAAGTTGGCAGGCCTGCTGAACTGGAACTAGACTTTCTCGTTGTTTTCTGCCATTAACTCGTTCTGAAGCCGTCAGATTCTCTTCCGTTCCATTTATTCCGCTCAGGCACTGGTCACTAATTTTGAATTCGCACTTTATTCACTTTTCAAAAATTCACTGCAGTTGAAGCACTTGATTGGACACAAATCCTAACAGTTCGTTGTTGTACGAGTTTAATTTTCTTATGTTTGATCCCTGTTCGGACTAATTCGTTTTCTCACAACTTTTGACGAAATTATAACCTCACATCAGTTTGACATTTGAGATTTGAAAAGGTACAAATTTTAAAATAATTGAGTTGCCTTGATTTTTCTTGTGATTTTCACTTGTTTTCTTTCAGATTACCACAGATGTTCATCGTTCAAAGATCATGAGCAAACTGGCTGTTTTCGTCCAAAACACTTTTAATAAACCCGAAAACAAAAGAAGTTTGTTGTGGATAGGACGTCACCTGTCATATGAGATAACTTATTTTATAAAATTTTGGGCATACGGTTTTCTAAAACTGAAAATTATGCTTCTTTTCGATTATAGGATACAATTCTCGTTATTTTGATACCCCATTTACTATTGTACGTTATAATTTTATATCTACTCCGAACCTATGCTAAATTATGAAAATACAGTAACATTTCTTTCTTAAAACTGTTTTTACCTATCTAAATCTATTCTATAACCTCTTTATTAAATTTCTTACATATTTTCCACTTGGGTTTACATTTATTTAAATGTTTATGGCTTAATTTTGTTCTAGGTGTCGAAATGACATCGTTTTTCACAAATTTTTCACTTATGGAAAAGTCTTTAACATGGAATAAATACTGCTTTTTAGTCCTTGGAAGATGCACTAGCCTATGTCTATATCAGATTCACACTCACCGTTAGATTAAAAACAAGATTTACAAAGTTTGTCGTTTGACATAAGATACAATTTTTTTTTCTTGTACACTGCACCTATATATTGATCAAATCCAGTTCTAAGGATGTGAATTTGCTAAAGGTATAACACTTTAACTTTCTATAACGTTATTTGCATGTATATTGAAAATTTAGTAAAATTCATTAGATTGCCGTTAATGTACAAAGCTACCGTTTCAAAATTCGATGAAAATCTTTAAATGAAGTATAGATAATGTTTTGTACTGCTGTGGTTTGTTGGTGACAAACATGTACTACATTTCTGTGCTGTTTTTTTTTTCAAGAAATTATCGTTGGAAAATTGTTTTATTTTGAATTTCATGTGGATTTTGACATTTCCGGAGTCATTTTCCATTATATAACTTGCATTGCACAAATTTGTGATATCCTTTTAAAACTAGACATAAAATAGAACAATTTGACTTAATTTTACTACACCATGTGATTCTTTTAAGAAAATCTATCAATTTAATAAAAATTTTTAGTTTAATCCTTCATACTTGGAATTAAATATTTTAAAACGCTACTATGCTTTAAGATTTGATTTTATTTAATGTTTTATAATTGAGCAGTATGTCATAACATGACAATATATATA
>NW_019417327.1:63993-72138 GCF_000390285.2 Anoplophora glabripennis | reverse complement strand
CAAAGATACCTTTCAATATCCCTTTCGTGAAAAGATATGTAGATGATTTACTGTTAGCAGTCCCGCAGGATAAAGTGGATAATGTACTCAATATTTTTAATAGTTATGATGCTAATATCCAATTTACGTCAGAGAAGGAGGTGAACAACTGTATCCCCTTCCTAGACATGACTGTTCTTCGTGATCAACACAACGTACTGCGTACCAAATGGTACAGAAAACCGATGAGTAGTGGTAGATACCTGAATTTCCACTCATATCACAACTATAAAATGAAAATAAACCTGGTATTGGCACTAAAACATAGAGTACACCTTCTAACACATCCACTTTTTAGAGAAGACTCGTTGAAAGAGTTGAGGGGTGTTTTGCTTAACAATTCTTACCCAAAAAAAGTCCTTAATAAAATAATTTTCAGTTCATCTGAATTTAATAATCATTCTATTTCCGTTACAAATTTCGAAAATAATAATAACAATAGTGACATTACTGGTATTAGTAACAATAATGATCTAATTGTTTATAAATCTCTACCTTTTATACAATCATTAACTCCAAAATTAATTAATGTTTTTAAAAATTTAAATATTCGGTTTGCAAATAGAAATATCAAAACTGGTTCAGAATTATTTTCCAAAATTAAATCTTCTGTTAAAACTCTTGAAAAATCCAATGTTGTTTATAAAATTCCATGTTATAATTGTAATAAATCTTACATAGGTCAGACTTCTAGAACCCTAAAAGGGCGCATTACGTCACATAAAAGTGACTGTAGGCTTAACAAAAAATCTTGTGGACTATCGGAGCACGTTGTCGAATCAGGACACCGCATGAATTATGATAATGTCACAGTTTTGGACAGTGAAGAAAATTTATTGAAAAGAACTTTTTTAGAAATGTTTCATATTAACGGTGAAAAAAATAATTTAAATAAAAAATCAGACATTAATAACTTAAGCAAAATTTATACTTACATTTTAAAAATAGAGAGTGAAAAAAGTTCTTTACAAAACTCAAATTTGCCGCCAGAGTTAAGGTTGGCAACATAGTTGGTAATATTAAATGTTACTATGTTTTCTTTTTGGAATTTGTATTCAAGCGTCAGTAACGGCTGAAATTGTTTTATGTCTGTCCACATGCATTTCGATTTTAATTTTGTTTGTTTATAATAATCATCGTTGAGGTTTTAAATGTTTTATTGTGTGCGATGAAGCCTCTTTTCAAACTAATCTCATGTTAGTAAGTATTTTTTCAAAATGTAATGTATTTTGTTTGTAATATGAATCTATTGTAGATGTCTTGAAAAAGGAAATAAACATTTCCGAAAGCTCGACGATATAACGAAGAGTGTTTATTTTTATTCTTGGCCAGTTCATTTTTTTCCGACTGCAACCCTAAAATACTTTTTCAACGTTTGTATCAACTAGTCAGTCGTGACTACCCTTTTGCTTGTATATATATATAAACATTTCAGAGGAACCAAAGACAATATGACTGAAATTTTGTATACGGGTGTTATCAGATATGCTCTCTTCAATGAAAATAATTCCATATATGTAGCACTTCCGGTTATACCGGAATTAGGTGTCAACTTCGTTATTTTAAATGGAACACCCTATATAGTGTTGCATTATCGACAAGATAAATTAAAAATTAATAAAAAATGTTAAAGCTTGCCTGTACCTAAATCTAACCGTTTTCGAGATAATTGACATTTTATAAAAATTTTCAGAGATGTAAACGTTTCGAAAATTCCTTATATCTCTCTTCGTTCTGGGTGCTTTCACTTGCTTTTCGGAATACATAAAGAACATAAAATGTACTAGCTTCCGCTATCAAAATTACCTGAAGAAAATTATTAAGTGTCTCATTTTTCACGTTACATTTTGAAAACTTAAAACCGACCAAACTTTTTAAATTCAAATGGAACACCCTGTTTTCTTCTGCATCATATTATAGAAAATCAAATTCTCTTTTCACCGATATAGGCATTGTAGGGGTTACAGTTTCAATTTTCTCAGATATTTGCAGATTACTTACATTTTTAAGAATATTAGTTACGTTGAAATATCATCAAATGTGCCTTGAAAAGCAAATATTAGTATCGTCATTCAGTATCAAGTATTTGCTCGACAAAAAAATGCAAAATAATTATTCTAATGAAGATAATTTCAATTTTTCTATATCCATAGAACATTCACCGTGAATCGAAATTGTTAGCTGTATTTCTCTGATTTGGTATTTTGCAATTGAAACAGAACAATTAATGAAATGATTTCGATTGGTTTTCTTAGAATTTTTTTTTCTAATTTTTAATGTTGTAAATGTTTTTATAGAATAGCAAAGACAATAAATAGACAATTTCAAATAACTAATAAATGCATTATTATAATTTTATGATATTTGGAATGAAGTTGAGAGGATTCTATAATTCAAAATTTTGGTTACTTTACATTTCATTGTTTTCTTAATGAAATGATGCCTATTTGCTCTTTATTGCACTTGCAGTTGCTAATAATAGTATCCCAATGGACGGAAATCTTATTAGGTATTATTTTGTGTAAATATTACTTAAAAGATGCAACAAACGTAAATCAACGCACTTTATTAATGTAATTATGGAAAAAAATCAATGTTCTACAAGAACGCTATTGTATGTAGATGGCCGAGTTTAATTCGCGTCCAATTCTTCAAATTTTGCAAAATACCAAATCATAGAAATGCAACTAATACTGATTCATGGTGAATGTCCGTCCTATGGATATAAAATAACTTCAAAATATCTTCATTAAAGTATTCTGCATTTTTGCATTTTGTCGAGAAAATACTTGATACTCTTGTAAAATACTGAATAACAATACTAATATTTGCCTTTCAAGGCATATTTGATGATATTTCAACGTAATATTCTTGAAAATTTAAGTAATCTGCAAATATCTGAGAAAATTGAAACTGTAACCCCTACAATGCCTATATCGGTGAAAAGAGAATTTGATTTTCTATAATATGATGCAGAAGAAAACAGGGTGTTCCATTTGAATTTAAAAAGTTTTGTTGGTTTTAAGTTTTCAAAATGTAACGTGAAAAATGAGACAGTATAATTTTCTTCAAGTAATTTTGATAGCGGAAGCTAGTACATCTTATGTTCTTTATGCATTCCGAAAAGCAAGTGAAAGCTCCCAGAACGAAGAGAAATATAAAGAATTTTGGAAACGTTTACATCTGTCAAAATTTTTATAAAATGTCGATTATCTCGAAAACGGTTAGATTTAAGTACAGGCAAGCTTTAACATTTTTTATTTATTTTTAATTTATCTTGTCGATAATGTAATAATACATAGGGTGTTCCATTTAAAATAACGAAGTTGACAGCTACTTCCGGTATAACCGGAAGTGCTACATTGATGGCATTATTTTCATTGAAGAGAACATATCTGATAACCCCGTACACAAAATTTCAGAGTCATATTGTCTTTGGTTCCTCTGAAACGTCTAATAGGCCACTCACCGTGAAGAACCCTGTATATATATGTATATACAGGGTGATTCACAACTTATCCAAAAAAATTTGGGAATAGATGCAGCATGAGAAATGGAATCAATATTGTAAACAAAATTTTTGTAAAATCCTTAGTTTCCGAGAAAAAAAATACTGAAGTTATGGTGCATTCAACCACTGCATAGCTGGACAACTGTAGTCTCTAGCGTCATTCGCCACGTGGCCTCAGCGACTCCGAATACTGAATTCGGATTTTGCAATCGTCGTTGCGATATTTACCTGTTATCTGTGGTGTTTTAGTAGTTAGTGTCAAAAATGGGTAGTTAGTGTCAAAAATGGTTTGCGTGTACTCGGAGTCGATAGATATCGTTTTAATTTATGGTGAAGCATTTGTGTTATGGTGAAACAAGACAGCATTTGTGTTAGTTCGTAGAAACTGTGTACAACGGACCTAAATGTGTTTACACATTGGTGGATAAAATATTGAACAGTTGTTGTAACATCAGGTATGTCAAATTATTTTATTATTTAAAACACAAATTAATTTTATTAATTAGTAAAGGCAAAAGCAGTTAATTTGCCGATATAAAATAGGTGCGATAAAATTCTATTTACATATTTCTTTCTTTGCGAAAGTTTTTATCCGTTTTTATCACACCGCCATGCGGGACGCATTGTGCGGGGTCAGGTTTTACAGCTGACCAGTTTCCAGTGCCGTACAGAAGTGTATTTTTAAATCATTTTCGAACTGCCCTTTTTGATTTTTTCTCTACAAAATTGTATTTGTAAAGGTCCCCTGTACATCCAGATTTTTTTTTTTTGATATGTTCTGAATCACCCTGTATAATCAAGGCTAATACTGAGGGAAATATGTTCAAAAAAATTTTTTTCTTACACTTTCCTTGAGTTGCCCTGTAAAAAATCAGATATATGGGAAAGGTGACAAAACACTTGGACGAATAAAAATATCGCTCAATTTTTTGTGAAATGAATGAATGTCGCTAGTTCTAAATTATGTTTATTTTATGGGTTTACTGTATATTATTTTACAGCAAAAATGAGAGCACATCCTGTACATCAGTATTATCTGCTGCTGTAGATGTTGATGTCAATAAGGAGAATGAAAGTGATAACACAACATTAATCAGGTAAGTATATTATATATCTAAAAGTCCTGACACTACGTAATTTTGATAAAAAAAAATGTCGTGTGAAACATCTCTATAAGTAACAAACTCCTGACATTTTTTGTATCAATAATGTTTTATTGCAGCCAGCAAATTTAACCCAGAAGTGAACTCTTCACACACAAGTGAAAGTTCAGCTTGGGATGTCGTTGAAAATCTTATAAGAAAGTAAGTATTTTGTTATACTTTTTGTGTTTCACTTTTCTACAAAGATACACTGTGTAACAAAGGGTTTTCAATAATTAATAAATTAAAGTTCGTTTACAACTAATATTAAAATATAAAAAATTTCATAGTTCCACCCCCTTGTCGTTGAACATCATGTACAACATAAAAGTGTACAAGTAAGACAAGTGAAAAAAATTTCGAATTATACTTTATGCGAGTTATGATATAATTACGATTTTTATTTTTTTTTATGCAGCAATCCATCTTGGTGTAAGACGGTGTATAAGTCTCCGAGCAACAAAGTCATAGACCGAGTTGAGGAATATGGAGTAATACTGTCTGACGAGTATGAAAGGTAATTTATAAACAATAGATAAAAATTAGTTTTTAATTTACTGCGAGAGGAACATTATTATTTTTTATACCTATAAAAACTCAAAAAAATGCATTCAAAACTTTATGGTTCTATAGGGAATTTGAAGAAAATATTTAAAAACATTTAATTTACTATTAAGAAAATATTATTTGTGTACAGATTTCTTATAGGGTAATTGAAATTTTTAGAATTATGCAGGAGGAATTTGATGTTGAGATTGAGCCAGTGACAAAAACTAATCCTGCTATATCATGTAACAGAATTGTAAAGCTTTGTTATGTTATCGAAAGAGTTTTGTCTGTTCAAGCAACTCATTTAAAATCTTGCACTTTGGCCAATGTACATTTCCATAATGAAATACGAAAAGGTACTGGTTTGGTAAGCCTCATTGAATTGAGGTGCAGTACGTGTGAAAAAATATTTTCATTCCAAACAGAAGATCCCGAAAAGCAAATTATTAATGCAGGTATGGTTTGGGGAACTTTAGCTTTAGGAAGTTCATACTTGCATACTGCTGAATTTCTCAGCGCCACTGATATACCTCCTATGCCTCAGAAGGTGTTCCCTGAATATGAACAATATTTATCAGAGGTAAGTTGGTTATTATTGCTTGCTTTTACAGGAAATTGATAATATCTTTTACAGGGGTGGAGACGTGCTTTATGGTTAGAAATTGAAGATACAGGAAAAAGGGAAAGAGAGAATGCAATAGAAAAGGGAAATAAGTGTAGTGATGGTACCCCCTGGATTGTTGTATATGTAGATGGTTCATGGAGTAAGAGGTCATATGGGACAAATTTTAATGCACTTTCAGGAATGGTAAGGGTGTAACTTTTGATTAATATCGGTGTTGCAAAATCATATTTAAAAAGATAAATAATACCTAATATAAAATAATAAGATAAAGATAAAGCACACATTTTCCAAACTTCTTCACTCTGTTTCTTTTTACTAAGTAATGAATGTTATTTAAAAACTTTTAATTTACAAATACTTCAAAAAGTTTGTTGAAGAACAAAATATAAAACGTGAAAGTAAAGTCAGACGAAGATTATTTGAAACGCCCGAGTCTAAGAAAATAGTTAAGACTAATGACAATGAACTTGATTCACATTATGGTAAATATGCGGAACAACCAGACATGGATGAAGATTTCATTATTGTTGAATGTGGGAAACTATTAAATGATCTACAGGTAAGACATTATTTACACACCCATACAAGTATATACAGTGCAACCCAAGCCTCTTTTTTGTGGGGCACACTATACAACTGGAAATAGTTTTAAAATGTGTCTCCTTTCTAATAAAAATTGACCTGTCTCTGGAATATAAATGTAGGGTATTTCCTAAGTAATCTGAAATTCCTCAAATGATTTTATCAAGAAAAGGTCAAGTTGTTTCCTAAGTGCCTTAGTTTTTGAATTACAGAGCAAATCTTTAATTTTTTTTTTAGTTTTTTTTTGGAAAATCTCTGGAGTAGACTAAATATTTTTCCAATAGTTCAATAGCCCTTGATATTGCTAAAAAATATATTTAACTGCCAAAACATGTCTCAAGTCATTTTCCAAAAAAAAATTTAATAATCTAAAAAAGTTTTAACAGCAGTAACTCAAAAACTAAGGCATCTAGCGAAAAGCTTTGTTTGGCCTTTTCTTTATGATATCAGTTAAGGAATCACCCCCTGAAATATTTCAGATTACTTAGGAATGTATAAATCGCCTGATGGTTGGTTATATGATTATATATGACACATTAAAGTAGTGTAGTAAATAAAAAATAATGTTTTAGGTCTTATCGGCAATGACGCTTTAATAGAAGTGAAATGCTTCTACGCATGTTCCAAATTAAACATAAATAGTCTGGATGAGGCCCTTGACATTAATAAAACAACCTGTTTAAACAAAACAAGTGACGGGAAAATCTTTCTCAGAAGAAAGCACCCTTATTATTATCAGGTAATATTTAGTATTCTGTTCATGAATAAAAAAAGTATTATTCCAAATTAAAATATTTTAGATACAGGGACAACTTAATATATGCCAGATAGATCAAAATGTTATTTTGTGGTTTATATTAATGACAGTATTGATATATATGTGGAAATTATTGAAAGGGACGAAGAATTATGGAAAAACTGTATGCTGCCAAAACTATGCCAACTTTATAAAGAATGTAAGAGCACCCTTATTATTATAGGTAGTAGTTATAGTATTCTGTTCATGAATAAAAAAAGTATTATTCCAAAATAAAATATTTTAGATACAGCGACAACTTAATATATGCCAGAGAGATCAAAATGTTATTTTGTGGTTTATATTAATGACAGTATATATATATTGCCAAAGCGTTAGACGACTGTCTAAGTTAACTAACAAAATTCTAAATATAGTCGGGTCTGCAGTCAAAGCCAAAGCCAAGTGTACTCTTTTTTATTACTAGAGCTTTCGGAACAAAATTATTCCTACCTCAGGAGAAACTATAATGGAATATACATTGGTAACAACCACCAGTAATAATCTAATTTATACTTACAAAATTGAGATTTGAATCAAAAAATTTTTTAACCAAGTTTAAAACAAAATCCATCTGAATCATCAGTCACATTTTTAACAATAGATTTTCAAGTATCGTACTGTTGTGACTGATGATTCAGATGGATTTTGTTTTAAACTTGGTTAAAAAATTTTTTGATTCAAATCTCAATTTTGTAAGTATAAATTAGATTATTACTGGTGGTTGTTACCAATGTATATTCCATTATAGTTTCTCCTGAGGTAGGAATAATTTTGTTCCGAAAGCTCGAGTAATAAAAAAGAGTACACTTCAAATTTTGGCTTTGACTGCAGACCCGACTATATTTAGAATTTTGTTAGTTAACTTAGACAGTCATCTAACGCTTTGGCAATATATATA
>NW_019417327.1:49878-63809 GCF_000390285.2 Anoplophora glabripennis | reverse complement strand
TCGCTGAAACCAATTCTGATATCAATATAACTTCAACTAGTCAGAGTTCGTACCTAACCTCAAAAAAGTAGCGCAAATTGCTAAGATTACACTTTTCCACTTTTAGGAATGAAGTGTAACCAACATATCTTTATATTTTTGGGGTCACTGAATCGAATTCCTACATCCGTTTGAACCCAACTAGTCATTAGTCGTACCTAACCTCAAAAGCTATAATAGTTATAAAGTGCGACCACCATATTTTTATGTTTTTTTCCAAACGAGCATGTGATGAAAGGTATGTTCCATATAAAAAGAACAAATCCTTTTTAGAAGTTCTGCATATTATACTAAAGAAAAGGTATTACAGACTTTATGTCTTAGCCATGATAACGGCCTCAACCCGATTAAACACAAAAAGCATATAATATGCTTTTAAATTCAACAGGCTAAACAATATTGTTTAACCTGTTGAATTTAAAAATATCGAAAGGACTGAAAGGACGGAATTAATTCTTATTTGTTGAATTTGTATACTGAATTTGTTTCAGTATGTGGATTCAGTCAATGAACTCAGAAATTAAAATGGTTTGATCAAAACCCTAATCAAAGTGTCAGCGCACCAGAGACTTTTTGAAAAATAGTAGCGTTTGAGTGTTGCTATCCAATATTTCGTGTTTTTTATGTGTATCTTCAGGTGCCATATTGGAACTACCACGAGAGGGTTAGAGAAGTGATACGGCTTGGGGGTAACTTTTGTAAATAACAGATAAATCGGATATAATAATCAACTTTAATTTCTTTACCTGTAATAGATTATAAGCGATTTTGGTGATATTGTGATCAGACTTTATAACAACCAGAAAAAGTGTCATTTTAATGATTTGGAATATTTTTTGAGGTTAGGTACGACTAATTACTATACTCCGCGGTCGAAATTATAGAGCGTGACTCATCGCTAGCTTTTGGACTAGTAAGGGGGATGAAGCGTGCCGGTAACGAAAATCCATTGGCGAGTCTGCGTAAAAGGCAACAAGATATAGAAAATATTGAAAAAAGATAATAAAACATAACATCTAATATTTTTTTACGGTTTGCTATAACCGGCACTGGTTCATTTCAATTATTACAGCATTTTAAAACGTCCCAGTTGTGCTTTTTTTTTAATTTATAAATTTATTATAGCCATGGAATTAAACCCCTCGTCTACGCTTATGCTATGAAGTTTCTCAGGACGGATAAATCAAGTCCATTTACACCCACTAAAAAAGCATTTCCCTGTTCCCTACCAAGTGCAAAAGACAGAGATAGAATATAGATCGACGTTCAGTGTAACTTAGTCTATAGACTAGTATAGGTTATTTCAACGATTTGGAAGTATTTTTAAGGTTAGGGACGAACAGTGAACAGATGGGGTTTAACGAATATTGAATTCGAAATCAGCAACCCCAAAAACGTATAGATGTGGTGATTCAGTCTACAAAACAGTAGGTATTTTTATGTTTCTTATCTATCAATAATGCTCATTAAACAGAATTTTCCATGATTGCGGATGCCATATTGGAACCGCCATGATGTTTTTTTTATATAAAAACCAGTGATGTATTTGGGATTGCAGTCAACAGTGCTAAGGGCTAATGTAATAAGAACACTCTGTGTTGTTGTCAATCTTTCGGAAATGTTTATTTCCTTTCTCAAGACATCTATAAAAAATGACAAAAATGCTTAGAATAATAAGTTATAAAAGCCTATTATATTGTTACAAACCATCAAAAACGAAGTATACAACAACATTGTATACTTCATTTTTGACGGGTGTGAATACAGCAACGGTTTCCCAGCAACGGTTTTTCAGATTATGATTTTCGATCATGTGGTAATACCTATTAAAATTTTCAACATTTATAGATTCAAATGACTCGAAAATCGGATTAATATATGAGATATATATTTCCAGTCCTCAAACCTAAGGGTGGATGCCACCCTTCCGTGATTATTGTAAATTTATATATTACTTCATGATGTCTGTTAAATTTCTCTACGTGAATAGCTTAAATTATCTCTTTCTATAAAGTCCTGTATGTTTTCATAAATGCCCGGGCCGTATTAAGGGTGGCAGCCAACCTTATGTATAAAAAATGTTTATAAAAATTACTGTTACTGATGTCTGTTAAATTTCAATACGTGAATCGCTTAAAGGATTTCTTCCAACAAAATCCTGTATGTTTTTATGAATGCCCAGGCCGTATTATGGGTGGCAGCCACCCTTACGTATAAAAAATGATTGTAAACATTATTTGTTAATGTCTATTAAAGTTTTATACGTAAATCGCTTAAATTATCTCTTACAACAAAAGCCTGTATGTTTTTATAAATGCCCGGGCCGTATTAAGGGTGGCAGCCACCCTTATATATAAAAAAGCTTATAAATATTACTTGTTGATGTCTGTTAAATTTCTCTACGTGAATCGCTTAAAGTATCTCTTCTGACAAAGTCCTGTATGTTTTTGTATATGCCCGGGCCGTATTAAGGGTGGCAGTCACCCTTATGGATAAAAAATGCTTATAAAAATTATTTGATGTCTGTTAAATTTTTCTACGTAAATCGCTTAAATTATCTCTTCCAACAAAATACTGTATGGTTTTATAAATGCCCGGCCCGTATTAAGGGTGGCAACCACCCTTATGTATAAAAAATGCTTATAAAAATTATTTGTTAATGTCTTTTAAATTTCTCTACGTGAATCGCTTAAATTATCTCTTCCAACAAAGTCCTGTATGTTTTTATATATACCCGGGTCGTATTAAGGGTGGCAGCCACCCTTATGTATAAAAATTGCTTATAAAAATTACTTGTTGATGTCTGTTAAATTTCAATAGGTGAATCGCTTAAAGGATCTCTTCCAACAAAATCCTGTATGTTTTTATAAATGCCAGGGCCGTATTAAGGGTAGCAGCCACCCTTGTGTATAAAAAATGCTTTTAAAAATTATTTGTTAATGTCTGTTAAATTTTTATATGTGAATCGCTTAAATTATCTCTTCCAACAAAATCCTGTATGGTTTTATAAATGCCCGGGCCGTATTAAGGGTGGCAGCCACCCTTACGTATAAAAAATGATTGTAAAAATTATTTGTTAATGTCTGTTAAATATTTATACGTGAATCGCTTAAATTATCTCTTCCAACAAAATCCTGTACGTTTTTGTATATGCCCGGCCCGTATTAAGGGTGACAGCTACCCTTATGTATAAAAAATGCTTATGAAAATTATTTGATATTGCCTGTTAAATTTTTATACGTGAATCGCTAGAATTATCTCTTCCAACAAAATCCTGTACGTTTTTGTATATGCCCGGCCCGTATTAAGGGTGACAGCTACCCTTATGTATAAAAAATGCTTATAAAAATTAATTGATGTCTGTTAAATTTTTATACGTGTATTGCTTAAATTATCTCTTCCAACAAAATCCTGTATGGTTTTATAAGTACCCGGGCCGTATTAAGGGTGGCAGCCACCCTTATGTATAAAAAAAATTATAAAAATTATTTGTTCATGTCTTTTAAATTTCTCTACGTGAATCACTTAAATTATTTCTTCCAACAGAGTCCTGTATGTTTTTGTTTATGCCCGGGCCGTATTAAGGGTGGCAACCACCCTTATGTATAAAAAATGCTTATAAAAATTACTTGTTAATGTCTCTTAAATTTCTCTACGGGAATCGCTTAAATTATCTCTTCCAACAAAGTCCCGTATGTTTTTGTTTATGTCCGGCCCCTATTAAGGGTGGCAACCACCCTTATGTATAAAAAATGCTTATAAAAATTACTTGTTAATGTCTGTTATATTTCAATACGTGAATCGCTTAAAGGATATCTTCCAACAAAATCCTGTTTGTTTTTATAAATGCCCGGGCCGTATTAAGGGTAGCAGCCACCCTTATGTATAAAAAATGCTTATAAATTTATTAATGCCCGGGCCGTATTAAGGGTGGCAGCCACCCTTATGTATAAAAAATGTTTATAAAAATTACTTGTTGATGTCTGTTAAATTTCTCTCGTGAATCACTTAAATTATCTCTTCCAACAAAGTCCTGTATGTTTTTGTTTATGCCCGGCCCGTATTAAGGGTGGCAACCACCCTTATGTATAAAAAATGCGTATAAAAATTATTTGTCAATGTCTTTTAAATTTCTCTACGTGAATTAGGGATGGGCGCGTGACGTGATTTTGCTAGTGTCACATCGTGTCACGGCGTGACACGACGTGAATTATATAGAAATTGGATTTAACTCACGGCAATTTTCGTGGATGTGCGTGATCGAAAATGCCAGCGTGCGTGACGTGAGTTCGGACGGATTCGGAAGTAGTCGCTCTACAAGATCATATAATTTTGACACCGGCACAGCGCGGCGGACCGGCGCGGCGGGCCTCAGCCTCAGTTCTCAGTCTAAGTCATTTGTCAGTTCTCAGCTCAGCTGCGTGGGAGTGCTGTAAACGTGAAGCGGGTGTTATCGAATCACCACGCCGTTTTGTTTAGTGGAAAAATGAATTCTGCGGATACCACTGCTGTAAGTTCGAGTTCCAACTCGAAAAAGCGTAAACTAGAGATTGAAAATGTTCTCAAAATTGGAGATCCTCGTTACACGTTTGTTAATCCTACGAAAATGAAAAGCAACGTTTGGAAAAAGTTCCAACTCGTGAAATTCGAAGAAACATTGGAGAACTTCGCAAGATGTACGATTTGTAAGGAGATACTCACATATTCTGCGAAAAGTGGAACAGGGAGCTTGTTGCGGCATACGTGTTCTCGTCAAGTTAGTACCGGTGGTGATGGGGAGTCTACCAAGAAATCAATACAACAAACTGTTATAAAATTTTCGATCAAGAAATTACCCGAGAAAGTTAAACTTGAGCTTCAGAAACAACAAGTCCTTTTCGTTGCTAAAGATTTAAGACCCCTGAGTGTTACCGAAGGTAAGTTTATGTTAGTTATTCTGCAAAGCTATACCTAACCTAGGTATTTTTATTTAGGAGATGGATTCAAGATATTTGGCCAAGCCTTGATCAATATTGGAGCACAATATGGACCACAAAATATTGAAGACATCTTGGCATCAAGAAGAACTCTCACAAGAACAATAATCCCTACAGAATATGATCGAATTAAAAATCAGTTGGAAGACATTTTGTCAAAAAATCATGTCGCATTTACCACCGATATGTGGACAGACGAATATACTCAGCGCTCTTTCTTAACACTAACAGCTCATCACATTGATGACGAGTTCAACTTAAGGACGAATGTTTTGGGCACGCGTGAATTCACTTTGGGTCGGAAAATAGCTGCAAATATACACGATTTTGTGGTGGAAATGCTGATGGAATATAAGATAGAAGAAAAGATTAAATCCAGTGTAATCGTAACTGATAATGGAGCTAACGTTACTGCTGCTTTCAGAAGCTACAAGCGAATATCCTGTGCGTGTCATAATTTGAATTTGGTAATGGAGGACGTTCTCGAAAAGAAAAAAATTACAGAATTGGAAGTTTTGATAGATGCTTCTAAGAGGCTTGTTAGTTTCTTCAAGCATTCAGAGCTCAACAGCAGATTGACAAAGTCACTAAAACAACACGTTAAGACACGATGGAACTCACTGTTCGTCATGCTTTCAAGTATTCGCGACATGTATCAAGAAATTCAACAGCTGTTGATTGGAAGAAATGAGTTGCACAAAATAGCTGCAATCAACTTTAATCTACTGGAACACTTGCTTCAATTTTTGCAATATTTCAAGGATTGCTCCGAAAAACTGAGCTCTGACGTAGTTCCAACGATACATGAATATGGTTTGTGGTTCGAGAAGCTATCAAAACACTGCGTTGAAAATCCCGCAGATTCCGAAGTTATTTCTGAATTGAAGAACTGCACATTAAGCTCCTTGAAAAGCAGATTCCAGCCGACCACACTTCACTATGTCGCCCTATTTCTGAATCCTCCTTACAAAACACTGAGGTTCTTGTCTGGAGAACAGCGTGAACATATAAAGGAAACAATAAAAGTCATGTTGGATTTGGATCAACACGAAACTATCTCGAATACTACACGTCAACTTGGTACAACTGCAGGCTTGACAACAACGAACTTGGATGAACAGCCTCATAGTCATAGGGACCCATTTGATGAATTTAAGGACAACTACGACGATATCGCTGATAGTGACTTGCAAGTGCAAGAAATTGATACTGAGTTGCAAATATATTTGATGAAGCATGTGGATGTGGTGAGTCGGTGTAATGTACTGGAATTCTGGAAGAAGGCGGTGGATTTACCTCTACTTAGAAGTCTTTCAAGACAGATTCTAAATATACCAGCAAGCTCCGCATCCAGCGAAAGGGTGTTTTCGACGACGGGCCGGATCTTGGAAGAGAGGAGGACGCGGCTTCTCAGTGAAAATGTTGATCAAATATTGTTTTTGAACAAAAACTTTGATGCTTGAGCATTGAGCTTTAGTTGTCACTTGACAGCAGCTTATTTTCTTTAAACTTTTTTTTGTAAAATGTTATTTGTAGAATAAAATGTTCATTTTTTTTTATTTAATTGACCACATCTGGGTTCTCAATTGATGTGCGAGAGCGTATGTGTAGATTGTAGAACTTTAAACCTCGTAAGCGTACGTAACTCTGTTTGGCAGATATGTTTACTAGCGTGTGTGCGCGTGAACGTGCATGAGCGTGTGTGCAGAAATTTTGAACGTCGTGAGCGTGCGTGACTCTGTTTGACAGATATTTATGTGCGTGAGTGTGCGTGATCGGACTCTCGGTTACCGTGACCGTGCGTGATCGTGACTCAAAAATTACTCACGCGCCCATCCCTAACGTGAATCGCTTAAATTATCTCTTCCAACAAAGTCCTGTATGTTTTTATAAATGCCCGGGCCGTATTAAGGGCGGCAGCCACCCTTATGTATAAAAAATGCTTATAAAAATTACTTGTTGATGTCTGTTAAATTTCAATACGTGAATCGCTTAAAGGATCTCTTCCAACAAAATCCTGTATGTTTTTATGAATGCCCGGGCCGTATTAAGGGTGGCAGCCACCCTTTCCTATAAAAAATGATTGTAAAAATTATTTGTTAATGTCTGTTAAATTTGTATACGTAAATCGCTTAAATTATCTCTTCCAATAAAATCCTGTATGGTTTTATAAATGCCTGGGCCGTATTGAGGGTGGCAGCCACCCTTATGTATAAAAAAAACTTATAAAAATTATTTGTTCATGTCTTTTAAATTTCTTTACGTGAATCGCTTAAATTATCTCTTCCAACAAAGTCCTGTATGTTTTTGTTTATGCCCGGGCCGTATTAAGGGTGGCAGACACCCTTATGTATAAAAAATGTTTATAAAAATTATTTGTTAATGTCTGTTAAATTTTTATACGTGAATCGCTTAAATTATCTCTTCCAACAAAATCCTGTATGGTTTTATATATGCCCGGGCCGTATTAAGGGTGGCAGCCACCCTTATGTATAAAAAAACTTATACAAATTATTTGTTCATGTCTTTTAAATTTCTTTACGTGAATCGCTTAAATTATCTCTTCCAACAAAGTCCCGTATGTTTTTGTATATGCCCGGCCCGTATTAAGGGTGGCAGCGACCCTTATGTATAAAACATGCTTATAAAAATTATTTGTTGATTTCCGTTAAATTTTTATATGTGTATCGCTTAAATTATCTCTTCCAACAAAGTCCTGTATGTTTTTGTATATGCCCGGGCCGTATCAATGACGGCAGCCACCCTTGTGTAAAAAAATTCGGGTCAAAATAATTTGACCATGTCAGATTTCTATACGTGAATAGTTTAAATTATCTCTTTTTAAAAAAATCCTGTGTGATTTTGTATATGCCCGAGCCGTATTAAAGGTGGCAGTCACACTTATGAAAAAAAATTCATATAAAAATAATTTGATGATGTCTGTTAAATTTAAAAAAAAAATGATAAAGCAAAAATAATTTTGTGAAAACAAAACAAAACGTCAGTAATTCTTTTATAGAAGGTATTTATAATAGGTCATATATTATATATTTGATGATTTTTATTTTGTGATGCCATTGTAATGTTTTTATCTTTTACTGTAGATAGATAGATAGAAATTCATTATTTTTTATTTAGAAAAATGTTGCATAAGTGGCAGGTATTTATTAAGTTTACCTGGCACGTTTGGTGAAGTAACCGGTTGCAGGTATTACATTTTCGATAGGTTTCATTCTGTACAGTTATACCGCATTTGATGCACTTTTCTTTCATATCGTCCGAACAAATTAATAGGATTTCTTGTAGTTCCGCTCTGTATGCATTCATGTCCTTCGGAACAAGTAATGATTTATTTGTGACGTACTGGTTTAAAAAGTATGTTACATATACACCACAGTTGTATGTGTCCTTCTGTAGGATATGCGGTATATTTGCTAATGTCCAGTTCGCGTCAATGCTTATATTTATTTTTTTAAACTTTTTATATTGCTGTATAAATGTTTCTACTGCAGTTTTAAATTGTTCAATATCTCGCCGATTCTCACCTCGTGGATCTAAATAGGTTATGGTTTGAACACCAAAATCAATAATGCCGAGGCACCAATGATTTCTGTTTCTAGAAATTGGCAAGATCAAAACGTTATCTGGTAGTATCATTGGCATTGGGTCGAAAAATTCTGGCTCTAAATTATTTGTTAGATATATTGCGGCGTAGGTTTGGTCTACAGTAAGCAATATATGCCTTTCATGTCCAGAAGTCTTTAAAACGCAATGTAAAGCGCAATTTAGGGCAAAATCTGTCAACCATTGTTTTCCACTAATACTACTAAAATCATTATATTTAAGTTCTGACCAGAACGCAGATTCATAGTGGCAAACAGTATAATTATGATATCCTTCGCACCTGGCATAGTAATCTATGTTAGCCACTAAACCATTCTGAAGCAGATTTATAAATGGGTTTCCTAGTTTACTGTGTGAGTGAGGTGTTCCTTGTTTCCAGAAAACAGTTTCGATGTCGCAACTTGGATATTTCGGACTTACGATTTCGGGCAATAAGTAAAACATATAAAATTGAAATAGGGGCTCTGCCATTTTTTGTTGGAAGAAGTAATCGTCTTTATACAGGGTGGTCCCGAGGTAATGGGCCAAAATTCATGGGTAGATTCCTCACGTAAAAATATTGCGATTTAGCTGAACTTACCTTAGTCGAAAAGTTGATAGTTAAAGAGATACAGGGTGTTAAATGTAAAATATTATTTCAGTTTTTTTTAATTTATTCCTTAACAAATGCAAATATCCTCACAAAATTTTGAGGATTGGAGTTCTTTGAGTAGAGGAATTGAAATCTGTTCACAGTTTGGTTAAAATTCATACAGGGCTGCAGTAGATTGAATGTGTTAAAAACGACATAACTTTTTTATACTTTAAGGTATCTCATCTTTAGTAACAAATTCTTATTTTTCAACTTTTTTACATAAAAAAGGTATACTTTATTAAAGTAGCTATCTCGCACCGTTTTCGAGATATTTGGCTTTGAAACTTCCAATGCTGTTGCATTAAATTACAATTAAGTACCTACAGGTATTATTAATTTAGCGGTAAAGTTTCTTAAGTAGGATTTGGACGAAAATCAAATAATTGACGTCTTCCATATATCTTATTGCTGTCATTTGTATGCTAATTTCTATTAAGTATTATTTGTATCTAATTAAAATTACATCTTAGCTTACACATTAAATTGTATACTCGTATACATAAATGTGAGATAGAATGCTTCGTTTTTGGAGTTACATGAAATCAGTTGTTTATGGAGAAACTATAAACACTTGAGAAGAACTTTAGTAGCACGTTTTAAATGCTTCAACGTCTTTTCGCATTAAGGATTTATACTTTAAAATAAGACAATCTTTTAATAAACGTGTTGATAAATGTATTGAAGTTAGAGGTGGACATTTTGAGCAGTTATTGTCATATTTTTTAGTAATGTTTAAGTACTATTTTACTGTTCACTACAATTTTTAATTCTAAATAAATCCTTGTTTTTGACAATTCTAAATTATTTTAATTATTTCAACTATTACCATTGGAAGTTTGAAAGCCAAATATCTCGGAAACGATGCGAGACAGCTACTTTCATAAAGTCCATCTTTTTTGTGTAAAAAAAGTTGGAAAATAAGAATTTGACACCAAAGATGAGATAGGTACCTTAAAGTACAAAAAAGTTATGTCGTTTGGCGCCCTCTATGAACTATAACCAAAATGTGAACAAATTTCAATTCCTCTATCCAAAGAACCCCAAACCCCAAAATTTTGTGTAGATATTTGCATTTATTGAGAAATGAATGGAAATAAACTAAAATAATATTTTACATTTAACACCCTGTATCTCTTTAACTATCAACTTTTGTACTAAGGTAAGTTCGGTTCATTCGCAATATTTTTGCTTCGGGAATCTACCCATGAATTTTGGCCCATTACCTCGGGACCACCCTGTATATTCTTTCAACATTAATGCCTTAATACGTCCAAATTACAAAATCACACCATTGTCGTTTCGTAATATGTAATATTCCTTGAATTTGATAGAAATAATCCTGGTCTTTGATCAGATTTCCATTTTGATCCACATAAATTAATTTCCTTTGTGTAAATACATCCACAGGGTGTATATTTCGTATCTTAAATGGACATTTAATTTCGATAACACCATCTCGCCCAACTAGACCGTCTGGAGAACATGCTATGTAAGGCGCATCTTTATCTAAAATAAGGCCGCAATAGTGTACAATGACTTTCCTATATAAATCGGTATAACTGTGTATGGCATTTTTTTCATATTTTATTCCATGTTTCATGGGAACGGTTTGCTGTTTGTCTTCGTATAAGAGTTCTTTTACTTTTTGAAGTAATAATTTACTATTATTTGTATTTTTGCAAACATATCCAAAATTCGATGCAGTTATACGCTTCTTTCGTTCTTCGTACCATAGATTAGATTGCTGTTGTTTCACTGTCGAAATATTTAACAGCTTTCTTTCCGTCTCATTTAAATTAAGTTTTTCTAAAAATAGTAAATATGGCATTTCCATAGTTTGTACTTTCCCGTTCAAAATCGTCTGTGGTTCCTCCAAATCGACTGATAAAACGTCTCCATCACATTCGAAATGGGGCACCTGATTACTAACTTTGGTACTTAAGGACTTTACAGTTTTATGTAAAAGAATGCCTTGAAAATTGGTACTACCCTTATTTTTTAGTTTTTTATTCCAGGTTTCTTTAACCAGCATATCATGCTCGGTGTCATTCTTTAATCGATCTCTTTTTCCTCTACCCGCTAGACCAGACTTTGATATGTCAAAAATTACTTCCTTGTATAGAGACAGCGTTCGTTTTCTTAAATATCTAACTACTCTACTGCACTTTTGATTAGGCGTTCCACACATAATTTAATTTTTTACAATTGAAAACCAGCTTTCCACATTAGAGTTGCTACTTCTTTCGCCGGATTTTCCGTGTATGGATAAAACTGACGACCATAAAGGTAATATGGGAATGTATTTTTTTAAAATGACATCAAAAAGTTGTGGTTGATAATACACATTGAGTTTTTTTGACGAATTTACTACACTGTCTATTTCACGAAGCTGTTCCTCATAAATATTATAAATCCTTTTATAGAATGGGCTGTTGTTATATATTGCATCGGATTCGCCTGTTTTTTAGTCAAATCCATCATTGAAAATATGAGTGCCCACCTCCTCAATGTCAGGAGTTCTCAAATGACAGCACACTTTCAAAAGTTTACTGAAAGCCATGTCAACGTCGGGCGTAACATATTTTGAATGTGTGATGATAACAAAATGTTTAAACCAAACATCTATATCATTTTTATTGGTGATATCAAATTTCTTTAAAAAAAAATAATATTGTCACTACTAATTTTCTTTATATCAGCCACCATGATTTTGAAAAAGTGAGCACAACATATTTTTACGTACGTAACATCTTTATAAAATGATTCACGATAATCTTCGTATATTATTTTGTACGTCATATCCAGGTAAGTTCTCAAATTCATATTATTCCAATAGAACATTACTGCATTTATTAAAGCGCGACTATAATCTGTTACTACACTGGAAAATATCGGCCATTGATGTCTCTGTTGTAGAGAAAAATATTTAAATTTAGCTAACCAAACTCCTATAGACGTAGCGTCGTGGTCACAGCTTATCAATTCCATTACTGGGATTATTCTGTTGTTAATATTAATGCACACCTGCATAATAAAATATTCTTTTATACAAAACTGTTAAAAGTGGGCTTTTTAATTGTCATTTTTGATGTTAAAATGTCATTTTTAGACACGCGTGTTAAAAGTAAGTTACTTTTAACACTAGTGTTAAAAGTAAATCAAAGTTTATTTAAATTTTGTTTTGAAAATTAATAAAACGTTTTAACAAACACACAAACAACTTTTTATTTTAAATAAGTACAAACTAACATTTTAACTAGTTATTACTATTAACATTTATAGTAAAATTAGAATAATTCGAAATTGTAATTCCCTGCGGAGTCATCATACTTAAGTTGGTTTTACTGTCAACATGTGTGACACATCTATTTTCTGTAGAAATACTACTGGTAGTACTGGTGGTCTTGCTAGTAGTTGCAGCAGTAGGAAGTATTTGGCACGCAATTTTTTTCTTCTGTTCCAGTGAATTTTCAATATAGCCTTCAGCTACCGTTGAAGATTTCCATCCTCCATGTCTTTTGGTGGTAGTAAGATTTGCACCAGAATCTGCTAACAATGTCGCCGATGAACGACGAAAACAGTGTCTGGTGTAGAGTTGAGGATTTGGTAGATTCAAGAACTCTGCAATGTCGGCAGGCATTTTACCAAACATGTTAATTCCGACTGGATTCTTCACACATTTATTCTTCATATATTTAAGAAAAAGTCGCCTATGGTCAGCGTTGGGTGGCCGGAGTGCTATATACTTTCTAAAAAAGTTTAAATAGAATTAACCAACAACACTGAAAGTCCGAGGCACTTTCGTTTTAGTATCTGGTATGGTCACAACAACCGAAGTGCCCAAATATTCGATATTGTCGATGGTCATCTGACACAATTCCTCCCGGCGACACGCCCCGAAGACACCCACTATTGCTGCGACTTTCATCATCAGATACTTTTCGTCTTCTGCTTCTGTGAGAAATTTGTCGATATGCGTCTTCGTCAAAACTTTTGACTTTTTTGCTTGATATCCTTCACCCTTCCGTTTTAAAAAAGCAATAAGTTTATAATGTTTGCTTATATCTTGATCTTGCTTTATTTTTAACATAGTTTTGATCATGGAATAATTTGACCACAGCGTTGACGATTTCCATATCTTGGCTTTTTCCTCAAAATATGCCAGTAAAACACTTTCGTTACATTTCCCAGGGACCTTTTTAATGTTGCACCATTCCGAAAAGCGTCTATAAGCGATTTCGTACTGTTCCTTTGATTTCGCCGGCAATAATTCCAATGTTGCTCGACTGGCGGCTTCTTCGATTTCAGCAGGGATGGATTCGTTACGCTCATTATCGAGATTATTCATTATACTTATAATATTACTAGAAAATGCTGTCAATATTTTTGCGTTTTTTCCGTAACTAACAACAGCACTGGTTGCTACGAAAATTTTGGTTCATAAACACTGCGATCTGTGTGGTATTTTTTGATTTCTTATTTTTATTGAGTTTAAAGTTCTTCCGATTGTTTTGTAGAAAAAATAGTGTATGATATACGTGTTAAAAGTGATTTTATTTTGTTCGTGAAGTTAAAAAACTCGCTACGCTCGTTTTTTAATCATCTTCACTCACAAAATAAAATCTTACTTTTAACACGTATATCATAAATAGCTATTA
>NW_019417327.1:37301-44046 GCF_000390285.2 Anoplophora glabripennis | reverse complement strand
TAAACCAATAACTACACTTTTTTTGTATGTTATCGGGTGGTGAGAATTAAAATTTAAATATCTACCTGAAGATGTGAATTTTGTAAACCATTTAGTTAAAATTTGATTATTTTTACGAATTAAAGTTAAATCAAGAAAATTAATTTTGTTTTTATTTTCAATTTCGATAGTAAATTGTAATTTTGGATGAAAATTGTTAAACTCATTTAAAATATCATTAATTTTATTTTCGGGAAGTGCGATAATGCAATCATCAACATATCTTTTGAAAAATAATATATCAAAATTTAGATTATTAATTACTTCTTCTTCTAAAAATTCCATAACTAATTGTGCTATTGTTGATGAAATTGGTGCTCCCATTGCCTTCTATTTGTTGGTAAAAATCATTTTTGTATTGAAAAAAATTAGTAGTGAGTGTAAGTTTAATACCAGTTAAAAATTCATTTAAAGGGAGAGTAGTATGATTTTGTAATAAATTCCATTTTTTTTGTGATAATTTTAATTACTAGATCTATAGGAATGTTGGTGTATAAAGATGTAACATCTAATGAAATTAATCTATAATTACTTGGTATATTAATTGTGTCAATGAATTTTTTAAAACAAAAAGAATCTTTTATGTAATAATCATTTTGGCAATTTATTTTTGATATAATGTCTGCTAAAAATTTTGATAAATTATATAAAGGTGATTGAATACTAGAAACAATAGGACGTAAGGGTATGTTAGTTTTATGCAGTTTTGGAAGACCATATATTTTTGGGGGTTGTGCATTGTGGATCAACAATTTCTTAGCCTCATTTTCATCTATAAATTTATTTTTTTTCCATTTTTATTTTGATAATTATTTGTTGGATTTGAGTTTATTAATTTAAATAAATATATTTTAATATTAGACAAAAGGTTGAAGAAGATTTCCACGTTATATATATAATTGGGAATTATTTTTCTTAGGTATCAGGTTCTAGTTTGACCGCTGGTTAAAATGATAACTTTATGTGTGAGAACTATTAATTTGGGAATCACGATACAGATATGTGGAAGTACTCGATATCAGTACTTCCACATATCTGTATCGTGTTTCCCAAATTAATAGTTTTCACACATAAAGTTTAAATTATGATGATGTCAAGAAAATTTCAACTTTATATATATATATACAGGGTGATTCAGTCATAATGTCATTAATTTTAACCACGTATTCGGTAGACAGAAAAGACAGAAAATCGGAAAAAACTATTTTTTAGTCGTCTTTTAAAAAGGAAGGAAATCGACCCATAACACCCGCTACGAGGGCGGCCCTGGCCGATGCCCGGATGCTCAGAAAATTTTGTAACGTAATGTCACGAACAGTTGTCGGCTAAAGGAACAGCGTTGCCAAGTTCACATCATAATGTGTGGTTCACATTAAATAAAGGAGCTTGCTGCATTTTATTATAAATAATTTTAACAATTGTATCAACTTAGTGTAGAATGTTTTAACGAGCCTGACTTCTCGAAGTAAACTTTCGTTAAAAGAACATACATAAAGCAGAGGTTGTCTGTTTGTAGGCACACCGTATTNAGGGACCTTTTTAATGTTGCACCATTCCGAAAAGCGTCTATAAGCGATTTCGTACTGTTCCTTTGATTTCGCCGGCAATAATTCCAATGTTGCTCGACTGGCGGCTTCTTCGATTTCAGCAGGGATGGATTCGTTACGCTCATTATCGAGATTATTCATTATACTTATAATATTACTAGAAAATGCTGTCAATATTTTTGCATTTTTTTCGTAACTAACAACAGCACTGGTTGCTACCATAAACACTGCGATCTGTGTGGTATTTTTTGATTTCTTATTTTTATTGAGTTTAAAGTTCTTCCGATTGTTTTGTAGAAAAAATAGTGTATGATATACGTGTTTTAAGTGATTTCATTTTGTTCGTGAAGTTAAAAAACTCGCTACGCTCGTTTTTTAATCATTTTCACTCACAAAATAAAATCTTACTTTTAACACGTATATCATAAATAGCTATTTTTTGACGAAGTTCAGTTTTCGCACAACATTACCAGTCGCGTCTAAATATAATACTGGTAATTTATTGTATTTCTGTACAATTTCTAACTGTTGCTTGCTGTATAAATACACGTGGAACGGTTGACCTACTACCTTAATGTAGGAATTATTTTCCCTCTGTATAAGAATCATATCTATCAAATCATCCTTATTGCGATCAAGTAACCCCAACGTTTCTGATCTTATTTTTCTAAGAACGTCATCAGATTTAATCCCCTGTAAATTACCTTCCGATATCAGTTTACCAGAAGCCACATTGAAACGTTCTTCTTTTAATTTTGAAGCCTTTTTGTACTTCAAATCTTTTCTTGTCATTTGGCGTTCGGCACCTTTTATATATCTTGTTAGACGACCTACGTGATTATAATTAAGAGAAGAACTAAACACATGGACTTCGTGATTTAGTTTAGATGAAACTTTTGTTATTAATAATATAAATACTTTACAATTGTGTGCACAATAGGCATAAACTTCAAAATCTTTTGAACAGACCAATCTGCTAGCTTTGAAATTAACTACGCAAACGTTATTGACCATTTCTATTTTTCATTTTATTGATCATTTCTATTTTTTTACAAAAACGAACAGGATTTTGTTGGAAGAGATAATTTAAGCGATTCACGTATAAAAATTTAACATACATTAACAAATAATTTTTACAAGGTTTTTTTATACATAAGGTTGGCTGCTACCCTTAATACGGCCCGGGCATTTATAAAATCATACAGGATTTGGTTGGAAGAGATAATTTAAGCGATTCACGTACAAAAATTTAACAGACATTATCAAATAATTTTTATAAGCATTTTTTATACATAAGGGTAGCTGTTACCCTTAATACGGGCCGGGCATATACAAAAACGTACAGGACTTTGTTGGAAGAGATAATTTGAGCGATTCAAGTATAAAAATTTAACAACATTATCAAATAATTTTTATAAGCATTTTTTATACATAAGGGTCGCTGCCTCCCTTAATACGGGCCGGGCATATACAAAAACGAACAGGATTTTGTTGGAAGAGATAATTTAAGCGATTCACGTATACAAATTTAACAGACATTAACAAATAATTTTTATAAGCATTTTTTATACATAAGGGTGGCTGCTATCTTTAATACGGCCCGGGCCGTACAGGATTTTGTTGGAAGAGATAATTTAAGCGATTCACGTACAAAAATTTAACAGACATTATCAAATAATTTTTATAAGCATTTTTTATACATAAGGGTAGCTGTCACCCTTAATACGGGCCGGGCATATACAAAAACGTACGGGACTTTGTTGGAAGAGATAATTTGAGCGATTCAAGTATAAAAATTTAACGACATTATCAAATAATTTTTATAAGCATTTTTTATACATAAGGGTTGCTGCCACCCTTAATACGGGCCGGACATATACAAAAACGAACAGTATTTTGTTGGAAGAGATAATTTAAGCGATTCACGTATAAAAATTTAACAGACATTAACAAATAATTTTTACAAGCATTTTTTATACATAAGGGTGGCTGCTACCCTTAATACGGCCCGGGCATTTATAAAACCATACAGGATTTTGTTGGAAGAGATAGCGATTCACGTACAAAAATTTAACAGACATCAAATAATTTTTCTAAGCATTTTTTATACATAATCGTAGCTGTCACCCTTAATACGGGCCGGGCATATACAAAAACGTACGGGACTTTGTTGGAAGAGATAATTTGAGCGATTCACGTATAAAAATTTAACGGTATTATCAAATAATTTTTATAAGCATTTTTTATACGTAAGGGTGGCTGCCACCCTTAATACGGGCCGGGCATATACAAAATCGTACAGGATTTTGTTGGAAGAGAAATTTAAGCGATTTTAATAATTTTTACAATCATTTTTTATACGTAAGGGTGGCTGCCACCCTTAATACGGCCCGGGCATTCATAAAAACTTACAGGATTTTGTTGGAAGATAATCCTTTAAGCGATTCACGTATTGAAATTTAACAGACATCAACAAGTAATTTTTATAAGCATTTTTTATACATAAGGGTGGCTGCCACCCTTAATACGGCCCGGGTATATATAAAAACATACAGGACTATGTTGGAAGTGATAATTTAAGCGATTCACGTAGAGAAATTTAACAGACATCAACAAGTAATTTTTATGAGCATTTTTTATACATAAGGGTGGCTGCCACCCTTAATACGGCCCGGGCATTTATAAAACCATACAGGATTTTGTTGGAAGAGATAATTTAAGCGATTTACGTAGAAAAATTTAACAGACATCAAATAATTTTTATAAGCAGTTTTTATCCATAAGGGTGACTGCCACCCTTAATACGGCCCGGACATATACAAAAACATACAGGACTTTGTCAGAAGAGATACTTTAAGCGATTCACGTAGAGAAATTTAACATACATCAACAAGTAATTTTTATATAAGTCATCTTTAATAGCAAGTAACTGCAGTAATTTTTATGGAATGCCCTAGGTACAACTAATTGAGAATTCGTATTCTACAAGCAATTTCGAATCATTTTTATGGACACTTCCCTATAGGTACCTAAAGTTCGGAGTTTTTGAGGTATTAAATGTTTAATGTAAAAATGTCACCTGAACGATGCATAAATGGAAAAGGATATAATCAGTCGATACATAGATCAGAGGTCGGAAACTGTCAAAGATAGGTATAGGACATAATACATATTTTAGTGTTGGTTTCTTCAGCAGAATTGAAAACAAAAATAATATACAGGGTGTTCCATATGAAATAACAAAGTTTAGGGCATTTCCGGCAGGGGGGGTCAGGGGGGGTCCGTCGACCCCCCTGGATTTTAAAAAAACAACTTAAAATCAAACAATTTTCGTCTAATTTCTTAAATTTTACAATACGCCTAGGAATTTGAAATTTCACATTAACTTAAAACGTTAAAATAAAACAATGTAATTTGAATGTAAAGTAAAAACGCGTTGTGCGAAAACTCCCACAAAGACAATATCCGCGATTAAGAAGCGGTCAGCGCCAGTTTCCTAGCCCGCGTTTACTTTGACTTTGAATTTTTGTGTATTATTATTATTATTTAGAAATTAAAGTTGTGTTGTTTTTTTGTTGTTTTTATTTTAATTCTGTTGGTTTTCCTTCTAATAAAAATGGCGTATATTTTTGTAATTGTTTTAATTGTAATAAACACAAAACATGAGCGATCATTAGACACACTCCATTTTGATACACACGCATATATTAGCAACAGAACCATAGAACATAGAATAATAGAAAACAACTAAAGATTAATATTCTATCAGTGATACCAACGTATTAATCCAAAACTAACAAATTCTAGACTAGTAAATTGACTTAAACTTTTTGACCCCCCCCCTACATTTTTTTCTGGCGGCGGCCCTGGGCATTTCCGGTCAAACAGGAAGTGACGGTCAGTTGTTTTTATGATTAAATTTTGTATCAAATTCAATGATACGCATGCCCAAAATTTTAAATCAATATCTTTTTTCGTGCCTAAGCTAGAGCCTGGGTAGTAATCTTGTGGTCACCCGGTATAAGGGTGGCTGCCACCCTTAATACGGCCCGGGCATTTATAAAAACATACAGGATTTTGTTGGAAGAGATACTTTGAGCGATTCACGTATAGAAATTTAACAGACATTAACAGATAATTTTTATAAGTATTTTTTATACATAAGGGTGGCTGCCACCCTTAATACGGCCCGGGTATATACAAAAACATACAGGATTTTGTTGGAAGAGATAATTTGAGCGATTCACGTATAGAAATTTAACAGACATTAATAAATAATTTTTATAAGCATTTTTTATACATAAGGATGGCTGCCACCCTTAATACGGCCCGGGCATTTATGAAAACATACAGGACTTTATAGAAAGAGATAATTTAAGCTATTCACGTAGAGAAATTTAATCATCATGAAATAATGTATAAATTTACAATAATCACGTAAGGGTGGCATCCACCCTTAGGTTTGAGGACTGGAAATATATATCCCATATATTAATCCGATTTTCGAGTCATTTGAATCTATAAATGTTGAAAATTTTAATAGGTATTACCACATGATCGAAAATCATAATCTGAAAAACCGTTGCTGGGAAACCGTTGCTGTATTCACACTCGTTCGTTTTTGATGGTTTTTATATTATAATCTCACGTTTGTAAGTAATAAGCTTTTATAACTTATTATTCTAAGCATTTTTGTCATTTTTTATAGATGTCTTGAGAAAGGAAATAAACATTTCCGAAAGCTTGACAACAACACAGAGTGTTCTTATTACATTATATATATATACACACAGGGTGATTCAGGTTTTAAGGCACAAACTGAAATGGGTGATAGATCTTATCATTTTAAGCAAAAAAGTTTATATAAACATGAGTCCGATCTCGATCAGTAGCGGAGCTACAGGGGGTCAAAGTTTATTTATTTTTTTCTATTAATTAAAATATCTCGCTCACTTTTCAAAATATCAATTTAAAATTTGGTGTGGTTAATACTTCCTATAAGGACATCATTTCAAGCATTTTAAAGATTTTTAAAATCTACAGGGTGATACGTTTTTGGGGGTTGAGGCTTCTTTATCCCCCCCAAACTTTTTCGTAGTACGCCTCTGACATCTTCCAGTTAGCAAATTGGGTGGCTAGTTCAATTTAGAGGGTTTTTT
>NW_019417327.1:10520-33294 GCF_000390285.2 Anoplophora glabripennis | reverse complement strand
ATGTTTTAACAAGCCTGACTTCTCGAAGTCAACTTTCGTTAAAAGAAAATAAATAAAGCAGAGGTAGTTGCCTGTTTGTAGGCACACCGTATTTTATCAAATAAAAAAGTCGGCACACTACTAAATACCCAAATATACAAAATACACTACACACGGTTACAAAACCATTAACAATTTAAAGCGTTTATTCAAATCCACCACCCTCCATATCTCCCGCATTTTTCCCGCAAAGGAGTTAACATAACACATTTTCAAAAAGTTCAAACTTTAGAAGCAGCTGATTTCCCCAATCGTCTTGAATTTTGCAATTGGTTCCTAAGTGCAGCAGAACTTTATTAACAAAGTGCTCTGGACGGATGAATGCTGTTTTATTTGTGCTGGCATTTTATGGCAACAATAAGTGCCTACCTACGTTACACCAAAGTTTAGATTTACACTAAAGTTTACATTTATTATGTAAACTTTGGTTATACGCAACTGCATATTGAATAATAAATTGAAATACTAAAACTGTGTATTATTTAACATAATAAATTATAAAACGTGAAAACGTTAATTATATTAAAAATGATAAATTGTAATAACCGTACATTGGAAAACAATCATCCGTATTCATTACATTGTTAGCAGCCGTGTGACTCTGTTTGCCACGGCACTCTGTCTGGCTCCTGGACTTTTTGTATACGTGCAAATTAAAAAGTGGGTCATTGACCTACACGGTCCGTAAAAAAGGATCGTGGTTGACCTAGATACAGGTTAACCTAGGTCGGAATCACGTACCGAGTTGTTAACTTGTCTCCGTCCGATTGTTTTTTTATCTTCTATTAGTCAGTATTTAAATACTACATACATTTCACCCTCTCTTTATAATTTATCTAGTGAGTGTTGGTTTTTTATGTCATTATACTTGTAATGAAATTGAAATGGTTGTGAAATAAAAACTGATTTTTGGCAAGGCATGCTCAGTCCTTCTCGAGGTTCTTGCTGGGCAACAATAACAATTTAATGTGTTGATTGCATAATTATAAAAAATAATTTATAGCATTTTAAATTATTATTTGCTGACGTGAGCAAACCGTTTAATTATTGTCTTTATATGAGCGAACATATATAAATATGGCAACGTTGCATCTAGGGTGCGTTGTTCGTATCATAGCCGTGCTCAAATTCTAAATAACCGACGACGTCAGCCGGTTAGTAACAGCCTGAAAAGGGGGTTAAATAATGATATGAAAATATTTTTTTTCTGCTTAAATATGCATTTAATTTTTTTTAATCACGCAATCGTATTATACTCATTTTTCTCTATCTGCTCTTAAAATTAATGACATTATGACTGAATCACCCTGTATATATATTACAAGCTGCTTAAAATATCATTATGAATTTTGTTTATTTGGAAATATATTTTCTATACCAGAAAATAACCTAACTGTGACACCGCTGCAGAATATCATATGAAACTACATAGATATTCGTTGATTCTTTAAAACATTTTTATCAATACCTACATTATACATTTAAGTAAATACAATAACGCTAAAAACATATATTGATAAAGAAGTGTGTAAAAGAAATTCGTAAGTACACCTGGCAACATTACCAAAGTGTTGTTTATATGTTGCTAGGATACGCGTAGGACCGCTGCATTTGATTCTTCCTAAAATTCTGCTGGTGGTGTACTCTATCGGCAATTTGGAAATTTAAAACTGCTGGCCTATTCCAGTAACGGTCTGTGGCGATAGCTATTTTGTCTGTGGTTCAACAGACAATATAGCTTATTGGCAATAGCTATTTGTTTTGTTATTTTTTGTTTCTGATAGTTCTAACGAACCACTGAAATACATACCTAAGTATATTTAGATATTTATCCCAAATTCCAGATTGGACTACAATTGAAGCCGCCCTTTATCCTTGAGTAAGTTTTTTTTATCTTACATTTAATAATTTAAACCTTTTGTGTAAACTTTAGGTGGGATTATCTCAAAAGAAAAGACATTTATTATTCATGCTATTTTAGGGCTTCGTGAATTTACCTATTCGTTGGTTCGAACCCCTTCCACTTTTATACTGGCTGTCTGGCATTTGGGGCTTGTTATTCAATTTCGGATTGTTATCCTCCGATTTGGTTGACGTCCCTTGTATAAGGACAAGTGGATCCAACTGGGAAAGAAGCAGTCGCCTCTCCAGGATTATTGTAAGGTAACCAAATTGCCATTGCCATTGCAAAAGGACTTTTTCGTAATTATTTTTTTTTGTTTGTGATTTTAATTATCAGGTTTGCTATTGGTGCGAATTCGAGAATTTAATTACTAAGTAATTTTTTTTAACATTTATGCATTGAGTACAACATATGTTATGGTAGTTTTTTAATGTGTTTAAATATGCATTTCCTTTTTTTATGTCATAGTAATAAAATTGTTGGTCTGTATTTCAAATAAGTTTGGCGATGTGCATTTATATTTATATGAATAGAATATTTGATTGTACGACTTACGTGATCACGAGTGGCACGTCTGAAATTCTAAAGATAGTACTTAAATTTAACTATCTTTAAAATAGCCGTAAATATAGCTATTTACATATTTATATAAATTATCTATTTATTCCTTTTAATAAAAATTCGTTTATATCGGAAGATTTTCATTTTGTATTTAATTTTTTTTTTAACATTACTTCACTTGCACATCATTGCAAAAAAGGTCGTAATTTGGAAAATCGACCAACCTGGGAACCTCCTAGCAGGGTTACGTTTTATTGCTACCGAAACCCACCGAAACATCATGGACCAGTGACCACGTCAGATTTAAATAATGACAGGATTAGTAGATCTCCAATTTCAGAGTAACTTCTGAAGAAGAGAGCCATATGTCTCTCGAAACGTCAAGTGTTATAAACCGACAATGTGGCAACCAGCCCGGAAATCATTCAACGACAGCCACGGAAGCCTACAAACAATACCTCTACGTTTTTTTAATTTAATCCTTTTTCCCCTTTCCTCTTTTTTAATATATGTGTGTATATTTTATACAAATAGTTTTTAAACAAATAAAAATTGTAACCTAAAATGACCCAGTCGATTAAGTCGATTTTTGAAATTTCTCAGTATTTTGACAACTGTCAGTGTATGAACAAAAAAATTGGCACTATTATGTTTTTTGACATGACAAATGAGAATTTTTAACTAATTTTGGCTAATTATCTATTCCTTTGATAAATAGGTGAACATTTTTTTGCCTTCAAATTTAGATACGGACATTGTGTATTGAAAATATATGAAAGACCGTCCTTCGTTTCATAAAAAAGTTACTCTTGTTCGTTTTCGCTATCTCCCTTGATTATCGAGATATTTGCATATACTTTCAATGCATTTCGTTTTTAAGCAACTTTTAAATTAAACTAATGCGACTTGACAACTAGTGTATGAACCAAATTATTTAGTTTTCTAAAAAAACATCTTAAAGGGAAAGTAAAAATTGATCAAATCATTTGAAAACCTATTATTTTTTATGTCCTATCTATGGTGGAAAAAACTGTATTAAAAAATGTCATAACGGATTAATCAAGTGGTTTTGAAAAATATCTACACCTAGCGTTACTATCGTTTCTATTATTTGTTATGGTATAATTAAACTGTCAGGTTGACAATTGTAATATTTTAAAAATACCTAGTTTAAACTAAAACCGCTGTATCTTTTCCATTGCACATTCACAAGCAATATTCATATGAACTAAGAGAAAAATCCTAGTCAAATTAGTCACTGTTTTAATATAATTGAAATGTCATCTTGACAATTCCCAAATCTGGATTTCTGGCAAATTTTAATACTGGTGTTACTGGATATGAAAATATGCCAAAAAATCAATATTTCAACGCTCAGAAAATATATATAACAGTTAGTACGCAGACGCGATCAAAACAACTGTCAAATTTTTAATCTGAGTGTCAGTTCTGTTTTTAAATGTGCTAGTCAAACTATCGTCTAAAATTAATACCCAACAAACGTCCTCCATTTTCTTTCACTCTAATACAGACATTTTCAACATCGCATTGATTTGAAATGAGTTTTCTAGAATTCAGTTTTAAATGTGGGTAATTGATATAAAAGAAATATGTATTTTAAATCTATTTATTAATGTTGAAATTAAATGTACAGTTTGTACAATTGCTTACAGAAATTGGAGCAGTACATGTTTTTTCAATTTCTGTTCTATTCTAGAACTGTCAATTTCGTCAATTAAGAAAGCCTTGATAACAATAAACATCAGGAGATTTCAAAAAACCTGCTTCGCAAATTTATTCAGAAGCGTCATTTTTGACGTTACATAAAAAATTAAATACGTATATATAATTTCGTTTTCATTTATTGCGATCGTGCAAAAAATAGTATAAGCATCACGAACGTTGAGAGTTATACCGTTCTCAGACAAAATTGGAGGCTTCGCTTCGCTCAGCCTTCAAACATTGTCTTCGAACGGTAAATTACCCTTAATTACCGTTCTTAATGCTTAGTATACTACTGTATTGTATTGCTTGTAACATTACTCATTTAATGGCAAGAAAATATCCACGAAGTGTCTTATCTTGCTTAGTTTTTCGTTTAGTGAAGTTTGAGAACCCGTTCTGTTGTTTTTTTTATGCTTTCAGAGTATTTGATCGGGACATCGCCTGGTTTTTGACGATTACACAGAGGGTGGTTGAACTTCCGATTTCTTAGCAGATTTGCAGAGTTTCTTTGGGCCCCTGGCAAATTACACAGTCTGGATCGGAATTGGTTGGCTCACGATCCGAAGGAATTGATTGAGGTAAGTTTCTTTTATGATTTTTTATTATTAAAAGCAGCTTACTTCATCAGTCCTTGTGGCCACCTAATTGAACCTTTTTTGTAGTCGTATTAATTTCAGGGATGTAAACTGTACTAAATGTAATTTATCTTATCTTTCTGTTTTTTTTGTTATAAGTTCTTTAAATTCAAGCTATAGCAAAATTTATCTCATATCATTTACTTAAATATCTATGTATCTATTATTATACCACATTTTCAGACCCACCATTTTGAAAAAGGTCAGATAAAGAAAAGAACATCTGATTCTTATTTTACCATTATTACTTTTGCAGTAAATTTTAGATCTCCACGATACGATCTGGCTGTGTTCGAATTATCTTTTGAGTATCTATTTTTTAGTAAATTCTTGTTAACAATTTTGATATGTAAATTTAATTTTTTCACATAGTTGAAATTAAATATTACACAGATTCTCAAATTTTGTACATTTTTTTGTTCTCACTAGTTTAAAAATTAATTAAACTCTCACCATCTTTTGTCTAGATTTCATCGTACTAATTATAATCATAGTATTAAAATAATTAACCATAACAATAATTGTAAATATTAATTTTAAGGAATTGTACATTACATTTTAATCACCGACAACCAGATTGAGTATTCTCTAACACTCATCCTTGTAAATAACCTACTTGTTTATATTTTTATTTTCTGTTTTCCAAACTTGCAACACCTCACCACACCACGGATCTTCTGACCAAGACAATGTATTATTGGATCCTGGGCATCTAACCATCAACATCTTTGGGAGGAGGTTATCATGGAGTCTGTCACCCGATAACCAACTGGCCATCTCCATCAGACAGACGACCATAACGTCAACACCCCCTTAGATTCCGGACAAACCAACGTAAGACCCATCCATTTTTAATCAGATCTTGTCAGAAGTGAACACCACATCAGTATTGTTGTTTTTTTGGAAAAGTATGATCAAATAGAGATATTAAATCAAAAATTAATTTGTTGTGTCATTTATTGTCGGACATTTTAATTGAAATCCTGATTGTAATTTGATAAAAGTTGCTACTATTTATTGTTTGTAAAATTTAACCATTCATTAAATTGCACATTGTATTAAATTGATTTTAAGAATATTGTGTTTAAATCTCGTCCTTCCTCATAATTTAAGAATCGATCTACACATTTATAACTTTGTACTACACCCTACTGTAGCTTAGCTGGATGCATCTTTAAAGTGTACTTGGGGTTTTGGAACCAATTATCCCCAAGAGTTATCAGTCCTTGTGGACAAATTATAAATAACGTTACAAATTAACTGTAATTCTAATTTTTAGTTTAAAAAAAAAAACTAACTGATTCGTATTTTAGTGAGCTGAGGAAATATTTTTTAACAAGGTTTGAAAAACTACCTTCCTAGTCTGTGCGAGCCCATTGAAATTAGTTATGTAATAAAATAAATAGTCCAACCAAATTACACTTGGAGAAAAAATAATTGTTACCTGGACTTTTATAAGTGGAAATGGTAAAAGGACTTATAACAAACCTAAAAAAAATAAATGCGTGAGCAGGGGCGGCGGAGGGTAGATTTGGGGGGTTGAAAAGTTATGAAAAATTGTATAATTGGGATTTCTGGCGAAAGTTGACGTCACACAAAAAAGTATCCAATACTAAAGTTGTAGATCATACAAAAATCCACAACTTTTGTAGAGGTCACTTTTTCACATAACTTCAAAATTTCCGAGAAAAATGCGAAAAACAGTTTTTTTTTCTGATTTTTCGTTTTTTATTTCTTATTTCCGCAAAAATAATTTAATTTTGACGAAACTTGGTGAAAGTATACCTTTCTCTGTCTTAAATAACCTCAAATTTTTTTAGATAGAAAAATCAAGGAGTTTCTGAGATATTCATTTTTTTCGGCCTGAAACACTTATTTTTTTTCAAAAAAAACTACTTAAAAAATCGTACAGGGTTTTGCCGGTAATCATTTTTTTCGTTTTGACATATACTTTTTGGTGAAATAAAAAAATTTGTAATCGCAGTTCAAAAACATGCTCAAAAATGCAAAAAATTAAAAAATGAACAATGAATTTTTCAGTAATTGTTGATAATTTGTTTAAATTAAAAAACATTCAAAAACTGATTACACCATTCAATTCTATGGAAAAAAATAAAAAAGCTGTGTCTCATTGTTTGACCCAAAAATTTATTTTTGTACAGTATTGCTATAAACATCTAAGTCGAATTACAAATGCACAAATGATAAATTATCTCTGGATGATTTGAGATTTCAGCAATACAAAGTATTAACTGCAAAGTCTACTGTTGACGCGAAATCCGAAAACTCGAGATTTTGCAAAATAGTTTTATTTTTTTTATTTTTTGTCTTTATTTGAAAACGAATTTTAAATAAATTGCATATTTACATTGTCACTTTTTTCGCTCTATCCAATGGCGTCAACATTTTTGCAATCCGACGTTTTGCCTTCGAGGGGCCATCATCAGATTAATTTTTTTAAATATATCGCTGCTATTTTTATGACAAAAATCTAGTCATTTTTAATTCTGTATTAGATGATATTACTATTGTAATCGCTTAAAAAGGTTTCTAGCTATCATTAAAAATTTTTCCTGAGTACGGCTCTGAACGCTTTCAAAATATCTGTTGGAGGAGGAGAGAGAGAGAGGAGGGGGGGGGGAGAGAGAGAGAGGAGTGGGGAAAGAGAGAGAGATTAAAAGTTTATACAGCACAAAATGTCCAACAATTTATTTTAATCCATAATTTAAAATGTTGTACCTAATAAAAAATAATACGAATTTATGAAATATTTTATTATTTCTAATTAGTATTGGTAACAGTAAAAAATTATTGGATATTTTGTGCGGTATTGACTTGTATACTGTTATGATTTCATCCAATAGATATATTGAAAGCGTTCAGTTAAATTATAGCTAAAACAAGCTAAAAGCTTTTTAAGCAATTACAATAGTAATATCGTCTAATTCAGAATTAAAAATTACTTTAGATTTTGTCATAAAAATAGCAGCGACTTATTTAAAAAAAAATTAACCCGATGATGGCCCCTCGAAGATGAAACGTCGGAAATGTTGACGCTATTGTATAGAGCGAAAAAAGTGGCATTGTAAATATGTAATTTATTTTAAAATTCGTTTTCAAATAAAGCCAGAAAAAATTAAACTATTTTGCAAAATTTCGGGTTTTTCCGGATATCTCCGGAACTACCCGGAATTTTAAAACTTTCTAAACAGCATATTGTTAGGTATAAAAAATAACAACTTTTTTCTAATCTGAGCCACCCCGTATCTCTTACCGTTTCCTAGATCCTAATGCTATCCCATCCTTATCTTCGACACACTGTATATTTATGAATTCATCAATCTTTAAAAAAAATAAGTACACTAATCCATCCTACGGAAAAAAAAATATTATTTATTTTATTTATTCACTATTCGACTTATGTTTATAGCAATACCGTACAAAAATAGTTTTGGGTCAAACAATGAGTCAGTTTTTTTTGTATTTTTTCCGTACAATTGAATGGTTTAATCAGTTTTTGATTTTTTTTTTAAATTTAAACAAATTATCAACAATTACTGAAAAATTCATTGCTGCGTAATTTTTTAATTTCTTGCATTTTTGAGCATGTTTTTGAACTGTGGTTACAAATTTTTTTATTTCACCAAAAAGTATGTCAAAACGAAAAAAATGATTCAGGCCGAAAAAAATAAATCTCAGAAACTTCTTGATTTTTTTATCTAAAAAATTTTGACGTTATTTAAGACAGAGAAAGGTATACTTTCACCAAGTCTCGTCAAAATTAAATTATTTTTGCGGAAATGAGAAATAAAAAACGAAAAATCAGAAAAAAACTATTTTTTGCATTTTTCTCGGAATTTTTCAGGTTATGTTAAAAAATGCCCTCTACAAAAGTTGTAGATTTTTGCATGATCTACAACTTTTGTATTAGATACTTTTTTGTTTGACGTTAACTTTCGGCAGAAATCCCAATGATACAACTTTTCATAAGTTTTCAACCCCCCAAAACAACCCTCCGCCGCCCCTGCTCACACATTTATTTTTTTTCGTTTATTATAAGCTCCTTTACCATTTCCACTTATGAAAGTCCAGGTAACAATTTTCTTTTTTTTTCCTCTAAATGAGTTATTTTGATCGGTCTAAAACGGTAATTCTGATTTTTAGGTTGACTGATTCGTATATTTATGATCTTAGATATTAATATTTTTTTAATGGGGGTGTGAAATATTGATCTTCTAGTATTTGGCAGTTCATGAAACTAGTTATGTATTAATATTAACGGTAATTCTGTTTTTTTGGGAAAAACTAGCCGACTGGTATTTTTGTGATTTGAGATATTAATATTTGTTTTTAATGAGGGTGTGAAAGCACCCTCCTAGACTTTCAAAGTCTATGAAACTAGTTCTATGTTGAAATAGACGGCATTTTGAATTTTTATGAGCCGTTATATTAATTTTTTTAGTTTACGTAAAAAGTGACTTCGGGGATGTTGTTATTTTATTTATTCTCTGTAAGATTTTTGCTATAGAAAATTGTGCTAAATAGAAATCGGTTTACTTAATTGTAAATTTCCGTATGCTCATGGTCATTCGGTTACTTCCGGAAGAATCAGTCGCCACTATTTGTCGCCAATTTCACACTGATCCCACAACAAAAATGCATGACGCGTAATTGCACGTTAGAATGATAATTATAATAACTTTATCTTATTTTATTTTGAATCTGAATGGTTTCACAAGGAAGCCTGCATAAAATTATTAGCTGTCAAAACTCGTTTCATCCACGTGGGACGCACGTTTACAGTATTTAACTCCCATGAACTATTTTAAATTAAAATCAAACAAAAGTGTACGAGCTGCCAATCAACAGAGTTCGAAATCTAATTGATGATGATGATGATGATGATTTTCTTCTTCAGTTTCATTGTTTTCATTAACCACAATTTCAAATGTTTTTTTATTTTCTATTATTGTAAATTAATATACTGCTTTTAATTGTACTTTTCTTCAATATTTTATTATTGAAATATGCATAGTTAGTATGGGTAATCTATGTACTGAATTCGTAACCTAATTGGTATTAAAAAATTTATCAACACTGATTGCGGTTAGAAAAGAGTCCAGCGCAGCGTTTAGTAATTAATTATTAAGTAAGTATCGACCTACATCGCTAATATTGTTTAGCAAGTAGTTTTTAATATGTATTGTATGTAGGTAAAATAGGATATAGTGAGTTGTATTGTAGACAAGGTGACGAGAAGAAGGAGACCTAGTGCTATGGTACGGAACCCAGCTAGTCTTCAATAAAATGTATTCTTAGTGCATCAGTAAGAGTTTTTGTTCCTTTGCCTTTCCTCACCGAAGAACCTGAACCCTGACCATCAGGGACATTACATCCTGCCAGTTCGGTGTAGAAGTTTGGCAGAGGAAAAGTTGAAACAATGAAATGTAAAATAAGAGTTGGGAAGGTGCAGTTAAAATGGGTACAAGTCAGTCAAGTAAGAAGAAGGAATTATAAGCCAAGCAGGAAACAGTGGTAGTTAGACTAATGCGGTGTTCTGCTGTTTCGAGTCAAGAAAGCACTGGAGGAGAAGATACGACGAGAAATTACCAGAAGCCAAGAAGTAGTGCGTGCAGTGAGTGAAGTGTAACTGTGTTGAGGTCATTGAGAACTAACTGTGGCTGATGAGTAAGGAATTGCAATAGTTCATTCATTTATACGAACAGTTAAGGAGTTTTGAAGGTAATATCAAGAAAGAACCTCAGCATCGTCGAGAATCGTCAGATAGAGTACATACATTAATAATAGAGTTAGGAAAACTAGAAAATAATTTTACTGGGTTTAAGAGATGAATATAATAAGTTATCTAGAAGCCCCGAGGAAATAAAACAAGTAAAGGATTATGTTCGGGCAATTGAAAGTAGTATTGTTAAGTCTCATAATATTTTAGCAAATAGGTTAGAAGGCATAGTTAGGTCTAAGCCGTTTGATATCGAAATTGGAAATCAGTCATTAGAGTTAGCTCAAAATGGTACAAATATGGGAGAGAAATTTGATCTAAGAACGGCAGCGTCCTTATTTCCTTTCATGGACGACACTGAAGACGTTGTCAACCAATTAATCGATGCTTTTACATTGTACAATGGATTTTTAGATGATGTAGGAAAAAATCTTTTAATAAATTATGTTTTAAAAATAAGTCAAAATACAAAACTTCTAGAAAACCAGTATAATAGCGTTGATGAATTGCACGTGATATGAACAGCCATTTGCTAACTATAAAGTCAGCAACCGTAGAACAACTATTACTAAATCTAACTTTAGCCGAAGTGGGAGATGGTGATAATGCTGTGACAATTTTGCAAAAAGTAAATGAAAAGTTGGCAATAAATGCTTGTTCGAACGGGTCAATAAATAGCGAACTAGTGCTAAGGAAGAAGAATGTCTAACAGTTCTCAAGCAACAAATTTATTTCATACGCGAACTATTCAAAATTTTGGCAGAGGCAACATAAATAATAACAGAAGAAGATTTGGGAATAATAATTATTGTAGTAATAGAGGAAACAGACAATTATATCAAAATAGCAATCGTAACGTAAGCATTTTAAATCAAAACCAAGGTCGAGGTCGTCAATTCTCGCAACGTCGACCAATAAACAATAACAAGATATTCTACACGTTGGGCTTATTTTGCTGGGAATGCAGAAAGTTCGACTATTAATAGTACTAATCAGTTACATAGAGTAGGAAATAATAATAGGTTTTTTAGAATCGAAACAGAATAATGCATTTCATGTAGGTAAGTATGAATGGAATGAATTATATGTGGGTATTGTTCAGATTTCTAATATTAATCAAATTACTAACGAAAAAAAAAAGAATTGTTTTGAGAAATGTCAACTGAAAAACATCAAATTTGTATTTTTACGCTTTAAGCGTGATTTATGTTTTTTAAATAAAGAATATTAACAAATAATTGGTGGAAAGTATTTAGTTATCTCCACGAAACTATTGGTAGCAGAGCATTAAGTAGTGGAAAGGTATTTGGTTAGCTCCACGAAAACATAGGTAGCAGAGCGTGGTTTTGCTGTTTGTTGTGGTGGCTAGAAGGTACCACTGGTGGAAGAAAAACGTAAGTCTAAGCGGCGTCCCCTGAACGTGACCGGCCGAGGCAGACATATCTGTGGCATACGTTGGACGCTGAGAGGAGACGAAGGTGCTGGTGTGTACTAGCGTTAAGGATCTAGAAGGGGACCAGGCAAGCAGCTAGCATCCAAAAAAGAGTATAGACGGCGGCGGCGCGAGAAGAAACGAGGTAAACTGTAGCAGTCCTCTGCAGGTTGGTCGGCCCGGCTCCTGTGTTGGCATATCCTTGCGTCGCGGTCTAGATAAAGGTTGAATTTGCTAAAGTAAAATAATTACGTTGTTAAATAATTAAAAGGAAATGGATTTGGCTCAGTTAGTTAAAAAGAGAGGTACTTGTAAAGCTAAATTGACTTTATTTGCAAAGTTTGTTGCTGGTTTAAATGCCAAAAAAGAATTAGGTGAAGTAGATTTAATAGAGTTAGAGGAAAGGATCACAGCAATAGAAAATTGTAATATAAATTTTGATCAGTTTCAATCTGAATTAGAGGAATATACTGACGATCCTAATGAGTTGGGAAACCACCTAAAAGAAAGAGAGTTATTTGAAAATAGCTACTTTTCAAATATGTCATTGGCACGAAAAATTATAAATTGTCATAATCGATCCCCCCAAGTCCCTCCTTCTCAAGGTACTCTTGGTCAGTCACATGACAGCACAAATTATCAACTATCAAATGTACGTTTACCGACAATTTCCTTGCCTAAGTATAGCGGTTCATATCATAATTGGCTTGAATTTCGTGACACTTTTCAATCATTAATACATAAAAATGTCACTTTGACAGGGGTGCAAAAGTTTCATTACCTCCGGGCTAGCTTGGACGGAGACGCAGCTCAGATTATAAAAGCGCTTGAATTATCNACACGGCGTCCTGGGTAAGCGGCGACAAACGGCCGGTGCGGCCGGTGCGACCGGAACGGCCGAAGCAGTGATTTTCAAAATTAGAGCATCATAGGTTCTGTCCTACGTACGAGGTACCGCCCGGCACAAGCGGCTCGTGCGGTTTTCATGCGGACGACGTGATCAAATTATTTGATAATTCCGCCTCTGCCGCTTCAGTTTACATTTTTAAATCTTAAAAATTATATGAGAATTATATAATCGACCATTCGAGAGAATGGACCTGCACTCTTAATAGAAATAGGCGTTAGCATCGCGTCGGCCACTTCAACCGCGTCGAACGCGCCGGCCGCACCGGCCGTTTGTCGCCGCTCACCCAGGACGCCGTGTTTTAAGGATCTAGAGGCGGACCAGGCAAGCAGCTAGCATCCGAAAAATAGTATAGACGGCGGCGGCGCGAGAAGAAACGAGGTAAACTGTAGCAGTCCTCTGCAGGTTGGTCGGCCCGGCACCTGTGTTGGCATATCCTTGCGTTGCGGTCTAGATAAAGGTTGTATTTGCTAAAGTAAAATAATTACGTTGTTTAAATAATTAAAGAGAAATGGAATTGGCTCAGTTAGTTAAAAAGAGAGGTACTTGTAAAGCTAAATTGACTTTATTTGCAAAGTTTGTTGCTGGTTTAAATGCCAAAAAAGAATTAGGTGAATTAGATTTAATAGAGTTAGAGGAAAGATTCACAGCTATAGAAGATTGTAATGCAAATTTTGATCAATTTCAATCTGAATTAGAGGAACGTACTGACGATCCTAATGAGTTGGGAAACCACCTAAACGAAAGAGAGTTATTTGAAAATAGCTACTTTTCAAATATGTCATTGGCACGAAATAGTATATTATGTTACTAGGAGTAGAAGGCGATCATTATGTGTTGAGCCCAAAAGTTTGCTCGCCGAGGCGTTAGCCGAGGCTGAGCAAATTGGGCAAAACACATAATGAGCCTTCCACTCCGAGTGACATATACTATTTTTTCTTCAAGCGTGAATATAAAAAATTACTAATTTTGAAAATTTATAGCGGATAACGCGATGTTCAATCTCAGCACAAAATAAAATCAGTAGGTAGGTAATACTATTTATTTTATACATTTTATACATTTTATTGATTAATTAAACATGACAGTTTTAACCACTTTATTCATGAATAAAAAAACAAATGTAACAATTATTTTTCTTTAATTTGAATTAAACGAATAAACATCTAAATTACCTACATGTCTATCATCAAACTTTATTTATTAACATGAATATTAAATGTGCAATTTTGTATGGTACAGTTGTTGATATTTAAAGCGCTGCTGGCTGTCTTTTTTTCAAAGTTTACAGTTCTGTCGTTGAATACGTTACTTGTAATAAGGTTCTCAGTTTCAGTGTTAACAATTGTACCATTATTAACAGAAAAGTCTTCGATTAAATTATTTTCAGGATCAATATTTACAGTTTCGCTTGATGTACTTGGTTCATTATACTCTAATGGGTTTAATATTTTCATCGCTATCTGTTTCTTATTGTTTACAGAATCTTCAATGTATCCTTCAGCGACGCTGGTAGATTTCCATCCACCATGTCGCTTTAGGGTTGTAATGTCTCCACCATTATCAACTAAGATAGTTGCCGAGGTTCTTCTAAGGCAATGCCCCGTATATTCATGTGGATTTGGCAACCTTAAAAATGATGCAACATCTTTTGGCACTTTTGAAATTTTATGTATGCCCATTACAACACGATGACAATGGCCATTTTGATATTTAATAAAAAATCTATCAAAAGTTATGTCTTTTGGCCGAAGAGTAGCATATTTTCTGTATAAATTTAAATAAAACTCTCCAATTATGGTAAATGAACGATGTTTTTTAGTTTTTGTATTGGGAATATTTACTAATATTATATTTCCCAAATCTTTTACATCATTAACTTTTACTTGAATGAGTTCATCGCATCTACAAGCTCCTGTGACTCCAAATATTAGTGCAACCTAAAAAATATAGAATTATTAATTTTGTAACAATAAAAAAAGTTGGAAAATGCAAGGAAATTCTAAAACATGACGTAATTTTAAGACATCTATATTTATGAGTTTTTACAACATTCTTCCAATGAGCTATCTTTATTTCCGAAAATTGTTTATTATTCTCGTAATGGATACTATAAAATAACTTGAAGTTTACAAATTATAACAAAATTTTGTATTACAAATATAAAAAGGTTAAATATATATCTACCTATAATTTAAAAAGTACATACCTTGGTTGCTAAATATTTATCATCAGGTGCTTTATTCAGGAATTCGTCAAATTCTTTTTTAGACAAAACTTTCGACTTTTTTGGTTTATAATTTTCACCTTGTCGTTTCAAAAATGTAATTAATTTTGAATATTTCTCAATATTTACATTGTGTTCTATGTTTAATTTAGATTTTACCATTGAATATTGCGCCCATAAAGTTGAACTTTTCAGTGTTCTGGATAATCTTGTAAAATATGCTATCATCACATTTTCTGAATAAATATGTGCATTATTTTCTTTTGCCCAATTTATGAATTTATCATAAGCATTTTCATAAATTTTTCTCGACTTTGTTGGTATAAGTGTTGCCACTGATGTATTTCAATTTCCAGTAATTCTGGTGGTGTGCACTGCATTTCTTCAGGCATTTTAAAAACGACCCAACGCGACATCAAATTTCAACTGACACTTAATGAAACGTCAAAGCTTCTTGAATCTTTAATTCGTTGCTAGGATACTTATCTACATATTGTTACATTTTTTTACTAGTTAAAAAATGAAAAATATTTGTACTAGTTAAACAATAGGCTGCTTCTAAAGGAGGTGTTGCATTATATAATATAAGTATTATTATACGCTTGAAGAAAAAATTATAAATGATCATAATCGATCCCCCCAAGTCCCTTTTTCTCAAGGCACTCAAGGTCAGTCACATGACACCACAAATTATCAACTATCAAATGTACGTTTACCGACAATTTCCTTGCCGAAGTATAGCGGTTCATATCATAATTGGCTTGAATTTGGTGACACTTCAATCATTAATACATAAAAATGTCAGTTTGACAGGGGTGCAAGAGTTTCATTACCTCCGGGCTAGCTTGGACGGAGACGCTGCTCAGATTATAAAAGCGCTTGAATTATATGAGGCTAAGTACGAAGTGGCATGGAATGCACTTTTAGATATGTATGATAGTGATAGGTTGCTAGTACAAAACCATGTACGTGCATTGTTCAGTCTGGAGCAAATGACAAAGGAATCCGCATTGGGCATTCGGAAAATTCTTGATGATATTACAAAAAATCTTAGGGCTTTAGAACAGCTAAAAGAACACGTGAAGCACTGGGATAGGTACGTTGCTGATATACTTGGTCAGTTCCAGATTGGACAATGTTACCTTAAGAAATTGGGAAAGCTATACTTAAATCAGATAATCCGCACCCGTCTTTCGAAGATTTAAAAAAAAAATTTAAAGGAGCGTGCAGAGGTACTAGAAGCAATAGCTCAAAATGATTTTAAACGTACTTCTTCAAATTCGCGAGACAATACGCGTGGTAGTTCGCGAGGGTTTGTGGCTACACGGGACGCACCAGAGAAAAAATGCGTTATATGCAGTGGTAATCATACAATATCTATGTGCGAAAAATTTAGAAAGCTGAATGTTAATGATAGGTTATCTAAGGCAAGATACTTACGTTTGTGTCTAAACTGTTTGAAAAGATGGCATTTTAGTAGAATGTGTAGAATGAAAAAAATGCCATGAGAAGCATCATATTTTATTTCACAGTACAAAATCGGAAAGTAACGTTTCATCGCGGGCTCCTAATGAAAACAGCGTAAATATGGGGGAAGCGAGACAGGTTCCAGAAAGTTCAAACGATACAGTATCGGTCAATGATGCAAACAAAGGATGTATTAGGAAATCTGCTGATTCGATCGCGTTATCAGCATGTAGCGGTGTAAATGAAGTACTTCTTTCAACGGTTCAGGTAAAAGTAGTAGATAAAGATGGCGGGGCACATATAGTACGTGCATTATTAGATAGCAGCTCGTAGTCGAGTTTTATCACGCAAGAGTTGTGCAAAAAGTTAGATTTACCTACCGAAAAAAAAATTTTTTGATGCGAGGTTTAAATCAAAAATGCTCAACCATTCGTAGTAAGTGCAAAATGAGACTGCAGTCTGTACATGGTAATTATGAGTCTGAACTATATTGCTTTGTGCTTGATATCATAACCGGATGTTTGCCACAGGGCAGGATCAATCCCGGCGAATTGGATATTCCGCGAAATTTAAGGTTAGCTGATCCTAGCTTTTACAAACCAAGTACTGTTGAAATGTTCATCGGGGCTGATTTGTATTATGACGTCATATGTACTGGTATGATTACGTTAGATAAGGGCCCGGTACTGCAAAAGACACGATTTGGATGGGTTGTTGCCGGTCCCATGAATAAATTAACTTCAGAAGTAAATTGTTATTTTTCTCAGAATTTAGAAAAGACCGCGTGCGAACTTTCTGAAATTCAGGCTAGCTTGCAAAAGTTTTGGCAGCTAGAAGAGATTAACGTAAAACCGGTATTGTCTGATGAAGAAACTGCGTGTGAGGAACATTTTGTTAAGACAACAACACGTGATTCAGAGGGACGGTTTGTAGTATCGCTGCCGTTGAAATCACCTGTAACTAAATTAGGTGAATCCTTCAGGGAGGCAAGTAAACGATTTTTGTCTCTCGAATCTAAACTATCGAAAAGGCCGGTATTTAAGAGAATGCACGTTGATTTCATGCGAGAATATGCTCAGCTTGGGCACATGGAAAAAGTAAAAACTACAAAAGACGAGTTATGCTATTATATGCCTCACAAGGGGGTTTTGCGTGAAGAAAGTATAACTACAAAATTGCGGGTAGTATTTGACGGCAGTGCGCCAACATCATCAGGATTTTCATTAAATCATTTGCAAATTGCAGGTCCAACCATCCAGCAGGATTTACTTAGTATATTGTTACGGTTCAGACAGCATAAGTATGTAGTTGCGGTGGATATCGCCAAGATGTACCGTCAAGTATTATTAGAGCCTGAGCAGCGGTGTTTGCAACGCGTTTTGTGGCGCGAGAATCCTGAAGACGAGCTAGAGGTATGGGAGTTAAAAACAGTGACCTATGGTACTACTTCAGCGTCTTTTTTGGTTATTCGGTGCATTTTTCAATTGGCGGAAGAAAATAGTGTTAATCAGCCGGAGTTAGCTCAATTATCAAATCCGATTTCTACGTTGACGACCTTTTGACCGGCGCCGATACTGTAGACGATGCCGCGAACATTTGCAAGGGTGTAACTGACATATTAAAGCAGGGTTGTTTTGAGTTGAGAAAGTTTTATTCAAATGATAGCGAAGTTCTCAAAAATATCAATGACAAACATTCAGATAAAAAGGTGATTGAGTTTGGTGACGAAGAAAATGCAAAAACGTTAGGCATTATGTGGTGCCCATGTTCCGATCTTCTGCAATATAAAATCGTGCGGTCTTGTGATTACGCAGACATAACAAAACGAGTAATACTTTCAGAAATATCTAAAATATTTGATCCTTTAGGATTGCTTGGCCCTTGCGTAATCAGTGTCAAAATTTTATTACAAAAGCTCTGGCTAGAAAAATTATCGTGGGATGAATCTGTACCCCCACCAATAAAAAGACGGTGGAAAGAATTTGCCGACGGTTTGCTATTATTGAATAATGTACGCATAGAAAGACACGTATTATGCATTTCAGCGAAACGCGTTGAAATGCACGGGTTTTGCGACGCGTCTGAGGCAGCCTACGGGGGTTGTATTTACATTAGATGTACTAACGAAATAGGAGAGATTTCCGTTAAGTTACTGTGTGCCAAGTGCAAAGTAGCTCCACTTAAAACCGTTTCATTGCCACGATTAGAACTCTTGGGAGCTGTGGTACTTGCCAGGTTAGCAAAAAAGGTGAAAGATTCATTCGATGAATGCTTCTTTTGGTCGGACTCGATGATCGCTTTATGTTGGTAAAAAACTCTATACCAGCCATATAAATTAAAAACTTTTGTTAGAAACCGCGTAAGCGAGATACAAAGTTTGACGGGATTCGATCACTGGCGTCACGTGCCAAGCAAGGATAATCCGGCGGATATTCTATCGCGAGGCGTCGCGCCTAAAAAAATAGTTGATTGCAATATTTGGTGGCACGGGCCACACTGGTTAAAAGATCAATCTTTAAATTGGCCCAATAGAAAAATCAATTGTTCTAATACGCCAGATATACAGAAAGATAGTCGTAAAATTTTTATAATGCAAAGTGAAGAAATTTTTAAGAAGTTTTCAGACTTAGGTAAGCTGAAGCGAGTGGTTGCGTGCATGCTCAGATTTATAAATAATTGCAAGACAAAAAAGGAATTAAAACGAGTTTTTTAGCCAATTTATCTCGGAAAGGGAAAATATTTCAGTGGTCCAATGAAAGTCAAAATTCATTTGACACGTTAAGGCGTACACTGTTAAACCCACAGATTTTACAATATCCAAATTTTTCGAAAGATAACGAATTTATACTTCGAGTTGACGCTAGTGGATACGCACTGGGAGCAGTGATATCAAACTCAGATGACAGGCCTGTTGCGTTTGCATCTAGAAGTTTAAATAAAGCAGAAAAAAATTATAGTACGGTATTTGGTCCATGAAACACTTTAGGCCATACTTGTTCGGTAGAAAGTTCAAAGTTTTGACGGACCTCTACTATACTTATTTAGTATGACAGATCCGTCGAGCAGATTAACGAAATTTAGACTAGCTTTAGAAGAATGCGACTTTTCTGTACATAATGTGAAAGGTTCAGATAATGTTACAACCGATGTTTTATTTTGTGTTGTCATTGAATCTAGTTATTAAAAGAAATGAGTGAGAGAGAGAATGAAAGGATGAATGTTATGGCACGGGCGCAAAGCAAAAAGTAATTTAGAACGTGAAAGAAACAAAGCCAATACATCGATAAGCAATGGGCTTGATCACCCTATTGTCGTCGAAGTATTAAAACAACCATTAGAAACGGTAGAACTTCGTCTATTGTTAGAATTGTAAAGAAGTAGAGTATAGAAAAGGAGATATGGTTTTAATAAGTAATGAAAGTAAATGCAATAAGTTGGATACTCTTTTTAAAGGTCCCTACAAAGTGTTAGAAGTAAAAGGTTATAACATAGTTTTAGACATTGACAATAAACATGTAGAAATACATAAGAATAGGGTTAAACGATATTATAACTAAGTAGGTAGACATATAAACCTAATAATTACGTAAAAGAAAAAAATTTAGTTACAGCAATTTTTTTTTGTTTTTCGGGAAGGTGTACTGGATTCGTAACTTAATTGGTATTACAAAATATATCAACACTGATTGCGGTTAGGAAAGAGTCCAACGCAGCTTTTCGTAATTAATTATTAAGTAAGTATCGACCTACATCGCTAATATTGTTTAGCAAATAGTTTTTAATATGTAATGTATCTAGGTAAAATAGGATATAGTGAGTTGTATTGTAGATGAGGTGACGAGAAGACCTAGCGCTATAGTATGGTATCCTGCTGTAAGAGTTTTTGTTCCTTTGCTTTTCGTCATCGAAGAACCTGAGCCCTGACCAGTAGGGACATTACATCCAGAATTTGTATTAATTACTGGGACGCGAACATTTCATTAACTTAGGCTGCGTTCACCGAATGGTCGAACCGGTCAAAGTCGTTCAGCAGACAAATATTTCGTAGGTCAGCCCAATCAGCTGATTGGAAATATTGGGCAGGTTTTAATACAGTTTATACAAGCCCATTCAGCTAATTGTTTGACTAAAGAAGTTTGACTGACTAGTTCGACCATTCGCTGAATACAGCCTTAATTAACTAATTTTTTTTTTCACACTTAACAGATAAATTTGTTACCCTGTTTATAAAATGAAAGTAACTAAAACAATTTATAACAAAAAACATGAAAAAGAAATCTCCATATGAAAATAAATTGTTTATAAAATATTTTGTTTGATTGACCTGGGGCTTGTAAGCAAGCTCGACATCTACAATCTACACATGCAACTAGTTTCCGACACAGAAGTGAAGTTAACACATGACTTATGACATGCCTGAACTATTCTTCTTCATAGATTTTTTAGACTATTTTAGAGTATCGACTAGCACGTCGTATAGTTTTTGTTTAATTGCGTCCACAGAACGTGCATACAAAACCATATCAGCATAATAAACATTTAAAAATATTGACGGCCATTATGATTTTGCAAATAATACATGCCTTAATAAATAAAGTGAAGTAAATGAGGGATGATTTGACATAATTCGACAACAGTCTACTTGTATTTCCGTAACTAATAACCATTAATAAGTTTACGAGTTGAACTTAAATACTGCATTTGTCATGAAATGGTAGCAAATATGAGAAAAACCATGACACAATTTTTATCCAGAATAAAATGTTACATTTAAAAATAGTAGGTATTAGTTTATTTATCAGTACACGCACTTGTCCACTGGTAGCTAGTAATACTTATTAGGGAGATATTTTGCGATAAACTATCTAATCATAAGTTATACCAAGTTTTACTTAAATACTTATCTCTATTTGCTTTCAAGATCATTTTTTTTGGAATCCCAAACTTGCGTAACGGGAGATCCAAAAACTCCATAATTTTTATTTAAAAAAAAAATTGAAATAGGTCTACCAACTACAAATGTGAAAAATTCATATTTACCCAATTTTTCAGTTTCCTATAAATTTTGCATAATTCTGTTCCGATTTCTGCTGATTTTGAATTAATTTTTAATGCCTTCTCATAACATCTTTTTGCTTTATCTAAGTTGTCAATTTTTTGATAATATTTTCCTAAATGCATGAACGGCAAAAAGTTGTTAGGGTCACATCTGGCAGCCTGAAAATAAAATATAATATATATCGTTATACAGGGTGTCCCGTTCATGTTTCAAAAAAACTTGTGTAAAGTTTTTTTTTTAGACGCCCTGTTTTCGAAATAATTATCTTTAAATCGGCTAAAGATAAAAATGTCAAAACACGAGTAAACTGTGCGTTAAGAATAATGTGCAAACGGTTTCTTTCTGAAAAGCAGTGTCGCCGATACAGATAATTGGAAGGGTACAATAAAAAAAAATATGTTAAGTCAAAATTTGTTACATTGCTAAACGGTTTAGTAAACTCTAAAGCATGTTACAAAAAAAGGTATACTTATCGAAATTCGGTAGCATGTACCATTTTCGAGAAAAATTAAGTTGCATAGAAGCAAATGGGGGACAATTTCAGCATCTACTGTAACTGTAGTATTTCGAGTTTTCTTCATTTATTTAATCTTATAGCTGTTTTGTTCTGTATATCTCTGAGTCGGTTTCCTAATATTTTCTGTTCATATCACTTTTAATAAGCATTCATGTCCATTAAGGATGGAAACTGATGCATCTCTGGTTGCCTAAATTATACCGAAAAATGGTAGAAAACAGCCCTTTTTTATTCCAATATATCTTTTTAAAGCAATGGAAGAAAGTAGTAAAATTTCATATCACATTTGGCAAAGTATAAATGAAGACAGTAAAGCAAAAATTAATTGGGATAGGTAAATAATTCGTGAGAAATTAATTTCTAAATATGAAGGTTTTTTGGACTTTTACAAATAAACGATTATTTCTTCATAGTATTATAGAATTATGCAATTTTTTATATAGTTGTCTTTTAATAAATAAACTGATTAGACTTTATTTCATAGTTTGTTCAACACTTTATTATTTAAAAAGTTATATTGGAATAAAATTATTAAAAAATATTCATTCATGAATAGCATTAT
>NW_019417327.1:6839-10426 GCF_000390285.2 Anoplophora glabripennis | reverse complement strand
TACTTGCTCGGATTCACATTTTATTATTATTTCCATTATTCATTATTTTCAGACCGAATTAAACGTTCAGAAAATCTTGTTTTTGGCCTGAAGATTTTGCCCTATACAACTATAACTGAAAATAATTATAAACTTTGTCACACTATTGGAACAGCCTGTATGTGCATTGCAACGACAATATGTCATATTTATATTACGGCTAAGTAAGCGGAAAGTCCATTGTCGCATATGTAATTTTTATTTTCAAATAATCAAATACAATAACTACATATTTATTTTAATACCTATTATTTACTTGAATTTAGTACTGAGTACAACTATGCATAGCAAATTGTAATACTTACTCTGTTAATGTTTTTTCCTTCATATAAAAAATAGTAAACTCCACAAATAAAATATTTCGCAGCCACAACGCAACAATAAAAGATAACACAGCTCAAAGATCCATACAGGAAATAATTACATTCGCACCTACTCTGGTCCGAATCCGTATAAGTAATAAAATGTAGAAAATAATATGAAATAAAACTTTTAGTTGGCTGCAAATATTATAAATTTGTACAACCACTTGCCATCCTCCTTTTTTGTAAATATGAACATAATAATATGTAGAAGATAGAAAATAGAAATATTTTCAGAACAAAAAACCGGCGGCCGCAAATTGGAGTTTTTATTATTTTATTACCCCTCTCTTTTCATAATATGCAATTATGAGATAGCAAGAGAGTGGGATGGACGTATAGGCCGGAGAACTGATTACCGTGCACGTGTGCGTGCACCTGGCATTTCCTCGTTTTTTTAGGTGTACTTTGCCGGAATTTGAATGAATGAAATTATCGTACTATTTTTACTATAAACGTATTTCCTGTAGCGACATCTATATGAATATTGTAGTACTTTGTTAGATGAAACGGGACTTCAATTTCCGTTCTTAACAATTCAGTCTATTCAACAATTGTTTATTTTAGTAGTGGTAGAGTAGTAGTTTACAAAATCTAAAATTAGCTATTAATAGATAATTAAGTACCATAATCTGTTTATTTTGATTTACTTTTTTAAATGTTAGTTTACAACAAGCTGAAACTTAAAATATTTTTTTTTCTAGTTAATAAAATGTTTTACAATTTCATGTGATACGTAAGAAATTATATTTCCGCCTTGCTCTCCTGATCGATGGTGTAGTTCTACCTTCGCCCGCTAGGTGCCAACACGAGTTTCAAAGTTGAATTTCGCCTGCTCCCTATACTTCCTCTTACCCTCCCGCTCACCGGTAGCCCCAGTTTTTTTACTTAGTGTGTACGGTGAACACTACGATATCGTGTTATAAAGAAAATGGGTAAATCTAAAAGAAAATACATGTCATCGAACGATTCTTCAAACAGCGAGGAATTTGAGAGTAGCAATACTTCGAGCGACGACAGTAGAGACGAGGAGATTTTTAGATTGAAAAAACGCATCCGTCGTCTACAAAAACATGGACGTCGTAGAACCAAGCTACATAAAAAACATGTTCGGAATTTATCTCCAAGTCCAAGTACTAGCATACAGAATATGGATTCTGAAGATCTTCAGGGTAAGCAAAACATTAATAATTAATCCAATTATATTTGGATTTAGAACCGAAAATGGAGATGATTAGTTCCAAGATAATTCCAGGAGTAGTTTACAAACCTAGTGCTAGTGCACGTGAGTAGGTGCACTGGCAGGTCATAATTATGACAATAGGTTACAGGTGGCAAAGGTCCCAAGTAAAAGGTCATTAAATACATACATTAGACTTGAATAAGTCTAACCTAACTTAGGTCGTGAATACGAAGCTATTGGCTTGAATAAGTCTAACTTATGTCGTGAGTACGACACTATTGACTTGAATAAGTCTTATGGGTCAGAATAATTATTTATAATTATGACATAGGAAGCTATGTAAATTTACTAAGACATGTATTCAATTTTAGGTAATATCTCAGACAAAGAAAATCAAAATCCATTAGAAAAAGAGTTTGTAGAGGTAGAGGAATTAGAGTGTCCTAGGAAAGAGTACCGATCCCTCAAAGTCTCTGGGGAAACCAATTCAAAAAGATATTGCTTCCCAGTGGGAAGTGGATATACAATCAGGACTGGCACAAGAGGTAAAGGATGATTTGTTAAAAAAATACCTAGTTCCTCAGAATTTGCAAAGTGCACAGGCTCCCAAGTTAAATCCGGAAATTAAAGCAGCTATAAACTAAACAAGTCTGGCTAGATATTTAAGATTGGAAAAGGTTCAGTCACAAATGGGATTAAGCTTGGCAGCCTTGGGCAAGGGTCAGTCCTTGTTACTTTCCTTCTAAAAAGAGGAGGGGGGAGAGAAGCTTCTCGAGGTAATTGAAGCAGTAAATGATGGCGCGAGGCTTTTGGCTGACGTTCATCATGACCAATCAGTATCCAGACAAAATGTGGTCAGTGTTTCTTTGGACAAAAGTGTTAGAGAAGTGTTAAACGATTTAGACCTTGACGGTTGGTTGTTTGGAAAGGACTTGGGGGAGAGAATTAAGACTGCGAAGGCAATAAAAAAATCAGGACAAGAACTGAAACAACAAGTTAAACCCAGCACTTCAAAAATTAAGCCAAAAACTTCTAGTGGGCCAAAAAACGTGAAAGCCTTCCCGAGGTATTCGGGAACCTCGGGCCAGAAGTACCAGTCTCCGTTATAAACGAGGTCGTCATTCAGGATCGGAACAGGCCAACAATCCAGGGTTATCCAGAGGAACCGAGAGAGGAGCGACAAGCGTTATCAATATTAAATAGCACCAATAAGGTAACGGTTAAAGCAGGTCGCTTAGCCTAATTTATTAAGGAATGGAATATAACAAGCGATCCGATTGTTCGGTCAGAAATAAAGGGTTATAGGTTACCAATAAGGAAGTTGCATCAAATTTTCTTTTGAAGCAAAATTTATTTAAAGTGCAGTAAATTATTATAAAAGTATGTTTCTGTATGTAAAACCCCTTTAAACTTAACTATTAATATGTAATTAATTATTAAAATATTGAATATAATTAGGTGGGCGAAAACGGTCCCTAATTGGTCAAGCAATTTGTGACGTCAGGATCCGGTATATGAATGTTAAGACTGTCAAGACGCGGGAGGCTGGCGCTGTCATTGCATTACTGTCATTTAATCTTGTGTTAAATTAGTTTGTGTTCGCATTGAATTCTGAGTAGTTTTGAGTAATTAGTTTTAAGTGTATAAATTTAAAGACAAGTTTCGTTAATTTTCATAGAGTCTACGAACATTTTCACAATATCTACCCAGGCAGCTTTAATGCGTGGCGGCTTCAGGATCAGAATTGAGGACCTTGCAGCAAAAAGGGGATAACTCCACTTTCTTGCCAAAATAACCTTTATGTGTTATACTATAAAGCAGGGCAGGCTGCAGCGTTTGGCTTAAAAACGATGTAAATCCATGTAACATATAGAACAATAGATCATTTTTGGCACTTATCTCTTAGTGTTTATTGGTGCAATACGGGGATAACTCCGAATCTATCTCCTTTTTGGACCAAACCAATTTGTTCATTTAATTGCGGATATGTGAATATATATATA
>NW_019417327.1:2803-6829 GCF_000390285.2 Anoplophora glabripennis | reverse complement strand
TTATTATTATTATTATTATTATTATTATTATTATTATTATTATTATTATTATTATTTGTATATATATATATATATATATATGTGAATGAAAATTTGCCTCTTAAAAAATATGAGCAAGTTATGCGTTTAGCCAATAGACATGTTCCACAAAATGATATATGGTACTATCAGCAGCTTAAATCAGACACCAAAAGCAATAACGACACGGAAGTTTCACACGATGATGCAAATGAATAAAACACGAATGATATATATTTTGACCTAGAGTATTTTTATTTATTTTAATAAAAGAAGTTTGAATTTTCTGTTTCTTGTGAAAAACATCAATAAAATGTTCAAAGAAAAATGTGTTTTTAATTTTTTTGACCTATACCAGCACTAAAAATTTAACTTTGATCAAAAGAGGAGATAACTCCAAAGAATATTTAATTTTTTTTGCAAAACTCATTAATATCTAATTGTAATCTATATGTCAGATGATACAAATTGGTCACATAATGGAAACAAAAAATTAAGAACTCTCCAACTTTGAAATTAAGAGAATGAAATGTTTTTTTCAGTTTACTTGAATTCGCCTTTTTTGGAGTTATCCCCTTTTTGCAGCGGGGTCCTCAATTACAACACGAGAACGTGAAAAACACAACAGTGTCTGAACATAAATATTATAGTACCCATGTATAGTTCCACAACACTAACTGCCCCCAACAAACTATTGAATGTACCAAAAGATGAGAAAATGAGGAAGAAATCATGCAAACATATTTTATAGAACATCTATTTTGACAAATTATCAGATTGCTCTTGGACAAATCCAGCTTTTGTAGCCATAGAATGTACAGTTTTTAAAATAATTAACAATATTGTGTTAAGTAAAAGTAAATAATATAAAATCTATCCGGCACACGTAGTTTGCATAAACACAAATGTGTAAGAGTGAGACAGACTACAGAACACGACTCGTTTAATTTGGACCGATACCGGATCGTGACGTAAGAGTCAACCGTCTTTGTTTAAGACTGCGTTTTAGTGCATAGAGAATTATTTTGAATTTATATATTTTATATAGGAAAACTATTAATTAAAATTTTAAAATTTATGTGGCAATTGACTTTTTACGATGAAAGGAATTTAATAAGAAAAGAAAAAAAATCTGAAACTTCCCTATTGTTAGAAAGATCAAACAAGCTTACATGCCACGAAAAGTTTGGTCTCCTGCAGACAAAGGGATATTCAAGATGAAATATCGCATCTTTTAAATATGGGTGCCATTAAACATTGCAAGCCATGTAAAGGCCAATTTATATCAAACATATTTTTAATTTCCAAAGAAAATGGCAAAAAGAGGTTAATACTTAACTTAAAATTATTGAATAGATTTATAAGTACGAGCCATTTCAAAATGAAAGATAGAAAGACAGTAACCAAACTACTTTTGCCTGGTTCATTTATGGGCACTCTTGATTTAAAGGATGAATATTTCCTCTTAAGAGTACATACAGCAGACAGAAAATTTTTAAGGTTTAAATTTAATAATACTTTGTTTGAATAGACTTGTATCCCCTTTGGGCTCTCCACTGCTCATTTTGTGTTTACCAAAATATTAAAACCAGTCTTACATATTCTAAGGAAAAGGCAATTACAGTCAGTAGTGTACTTAGATGATTTTTTATTAATAGGTGATTCCTATTGTATGGAAAATATAAGAATTACGGTAGATATTTTGCAGGGGCTAGGCTTTATTATAAACAAAAAGAAGTCTAACCTCATACCTAGAAAACAATGCAAATTCTTAGGATTTTTATATGATTCCGATGCAATGACAATTAAAATTCCACCGGAAAAAGGTCGGCACATATTGAAATGGTTTGGCAATATCAAAGGAAGGAAATGTTGCACTATTAGATATTTCTCAAAATTTGTAGGAAAAATAACGTAAAATTTGTAATAAAAATAAATAAATAATATGTCCTGCAGTTAAGTACGGCTGGGTTCATGTAAAATATTTTGAACATGCTAAATATTTAGCACTTTTAAAGTCCCAGGGAAGTTATAAAAAAATGATGCCAATACCTGAATATATTATGACTGACATTAAATGGTGGGAAAAAGCAATATGTTTTTCTAACAGTTCTCTAAATCAAGTCAAAAATTATCAAATCGAAATTTTTTCAGATGCTTCCTTGCAGGGGTGGGGTGCCTTCTGTGGAGGTCAAAGAGCACATGGTCTTTGGAATTTAACAGAGAAATCATATCATATCAATCGATTAGAATTACTAGCAGCATTCTTTGCCCTGAAATATTTTGCAGGCAAATTAAAAGATTGTGACATTCTACTAAGGTTAGACAATACAAAGCAGTGGCTTATATTAATAGAATGGGTGGCGTAAAGTACTCTGGCCTTAATTTAATAGCACGCAAAATATGGAAATGGTGTGAAGATCGCAACCTTTTAATATTTGCATCATATGTTCATTCAAAGGATAACTTTGAAGCTGACTTCGAATCTCGGAGGGTTTCCACAGATATAGAATATGAACTTTGCCAATCAAAATTTGACCTAATTGTAAATAAATTTGGTGTACCCTCAATAGATTTATTCGCGAGTAGAATAAATAACAAATGCGAACGTTTTATATATTGGGAAAGAGATCCAAATGCCTTAACTGTTGATGCATTTACAGTATCATGGGAACGGGAATTTTGTTATGCATTCCCCCCATTTTCGCTCATTTTAAAAGTACTGCAAAAAGCAATTTCAGACAACTCAAAGATGATTCTAGTAGTCCCATATTGGCCAACACAGCCTTGGTTTCCTATATTTAATAAGCTATTAATAGATGAGCCAATAATTTTGAATCCAAGTAAAAATTTATTATTATCTTTTGACAGGAGACCCCATCCGTTGTGGAAGAAGCTTTCCCTGGTGGTAGGGTTATTATGGAGCAAGCCTTCCTCTTAAGGGGTTTTCCGGAAGAATCAATACATTTATTAATGGCATCCATAAGTAACAATACTGTAAAACAGTAGGCTAGTAGTTTGAAACTATGGTGGAAATATTGTTTACAGCACCATCTTAACCTATATGACTATTCGCTTGACTGGATATTAAAGTTTCTGACAGGGCTCTTCAAACAAGGTTCCTCGTACGGTACATTAAATTGTATTCGATCAGCCTTATAATTTATTTTCCCATCAGACTTAGGTTCTAACATTAAGGTTAAAAGGCTTTTTAGAGGATCTCAGGCCAAATACCCCAAAGTACAACTTTGTATGGGATGCCACCATAATTTTAAACCATTTAAGCTCTCTCCACCCTAACGAGGGACTATCATTGAAAGAATTATCCTATAAATTAATAACATCATTAGCTCTTATTACGGCACACAGAGTACAGACATTTTCTCTGATTAAGTTGGCTAATATACATGAGGTTGATTCAGGTTTTGAAATTTTGGTTACGGATAGGATCAAAACCTCGAGATTTAATAAAGCAAAAACAACTCTTTATATACCTTATTACCAAGAGAACCCAGCAATATGTGTGGCTAAGGCATTAGAAACGTACCTAACTAAAACAAAAGTTTGAGGGGAGATCAGCAGATTCTCTTTCTAACATTCAAAACGCCTCATGTCGCAGCATCTGCATAGACATTGAACCGGTGGATAAAAACAACCTTGAAAAGTAGTGGAATTTTTTCTGCACACAGCTGTAGGCATGCTGCGACATCGGCAGGGGTTGATCTTGACATAATAAGGAATACTGCAGGGTGGTCTGAGAACTCCAAGACATTTGCCAGGTTTTATAACAGACCTATCGTTAATAAAAATGTTTTTGCCAAATCGGTTTTATCTTAGTATTAGTTACCCTAGATTGTAAAAGAATAAAACTAGCAAGTTAGGTTACAAGTAAAAGTTCAAGTTAAGATATTACGCCTAATATTAGAAAAATAACAATGCTATGTATAAAAAATGTGTTTTGTATTTTTATATTAAATAAATACATATATATATATATACCAAAAGATG
>NW_019417327.1:0-2272 GCF_000390285.2 Anoplophora glabripennis | reverse complement strand
GAAGATGATGATGATGATTGAGATTATATATACATATATATTTATATAGTTAATATCACCAGAGTTAGGTTCATTGATCTCAAATCGCTCTAAACATCTACACCATTGATCAGGAGAGCAAGGCGGAAATATAATTATTAGATTAAACGAACTTACCTAAGTGAAGTTCAATCATAATTATACGGAAGCCTTGCTCGAAATGACCAAACCCACCCATCCCTTCCTGTTTTAATAAGATTTGAAGAATCTTATGAATTGCCCTTGATCATTTGGATTTGAGATCTGGCTTTAAAATTAAACTGGGGCTACCGGTGAGCGGGAGGGTAAGAGGAAGTATAGGGAGCAGGCGAAATTCAGCTTTGAAACTCGTGGTGGCACCTAGCGGGCGGAGGTAGAACTACACCATTGATCATTTCGAGCAAGGCGTCCATATAATTATGATTGAACTTCACTTAGGTAAGTTCGTTTAATCTAATAATTAAAATATAGTCTTAAATGCAAAAACTGTTGATAGCTAAATGTCTTCAGCCCATTCAATGGTAAAATCCTCTTTTAATTTAATATTTTGTTATGCCGCTTTATGTGAGCAAAAAAATGCAACTTCATTTTTCTCGAAAATGGTATATGCTACCGAATTTCGACAAGTATACCTTTTTTTGTAGTATGCTTTAGAGTTTACAAAGCCGTTTAGAAATGTAATAAATGTTGACTTTTAACATATTTTTTTTCGATTGTACCCCTTCAACTACCTGTATCGGCGACACTGATTTTCAGAAAGAAACCGTTTGCACATTATTCTTAAAAATTTTGACATTTTTATCTTTAACCGATTTAAACATAATTAAGGAAAACCATTTGGATAGTAACAACTTCAACACACTGTATCTCGAAAACAGGGCGTCTAAGAAAAAAACGTTACATCAACTACCCTTTCTACTTTTCCATGAGGAACTTGCAAACAAGTTTTTTTGAAACATGAACGGGACACCCTGTATACAGGGTGATTCATTAACAATGGGAAAATCGAAAGTTGATAGTTTCGGAAATACAGGATGTTGAAAATTGAAAAAAAAACTTGAAAATTTGTAAAACTATATTTTTTTAGGCGGCGAATAAGATGCGTGTTGTAATTTCAGCATTGCTCATAGAGGGCACCATTACGACCAATTTTACCGAAAATTTAGTTAATAACTTTTTACCCTGTATGTCTAACTTGAAACTTGATTCAAAACCTAAAAGAGCAATCATTTTTCCATTAATTGAGTATTCTTGTTTCATTTCTGTATCTCGATCCGTTTTCGAGAAAAATCGATTTAACGAACACTCTGTTTTAATAATACGAGAAATTAAAAACGAAACAATCCCAGTGTTTCTTCGTGTTATTACAACAATTAACAATAAAACAAATGAAATTCGTAATAATGATTTAAAGTCAGTGTTCGAAGAATCCACCGTTGACATTTACACACTTTACACAACGTTTTCTGAGAGATCTTCGAGTTTGAAACAGCATATTGGGATTGCGTTTGACTTTTTCAAGCCGTCACTACCTCAACCCGAACTAGATTCAGACGTTTTGTCTCGAAAAATTCTTCTTCAGTGTATTTGTTCCAAATTTATCTAAATTTTTTATTTAGATTTCTTTGTTTATTGAATTATCGTACACTATAAGTGTCGTTAGACCCTGTGAAATCCATCTAGTTATTTAAACTATTACCACCACGCGTTACAATAAAACATTTTTATTATTAACTATTACCATCACTTGGTCATACATAACTCAATAAGTTATTGTTGTTTCAAAATTAAAACAATATTACAATTTTAATTTTATTATGACAAATTAATTCTTAAAAATGCTTATGAATAACCAAAACGCCAACTGAATATTATCCTTTAAAAAATTTCAGTTTCAAATTTTCGTTTTGACAAAGGTTAAAAATGAAGATCCGCGTAATATTATCGGAATTTATTGCATGCCAGATGTATTTGTATGAATATCCTGGAAAAAATAGATCGGAATTTGAATTTTGAGCACTCGAGAAGCCTAGAAATAACTATGGGCACGGGAATAAAACTCTAATAACGTTTTATTTTAATGTGTGCTGGTAATAGTTTAAATAACTAGATGGATTTTACAGGGTCTAACGACACTTACAATGTACGATAATTCAATAAAGAAAGAAATCTAAATAAAAAATTTAGATAAATTTGGAACGAATACACTGAAGATGAATTTTTCGACACAAAACATCTGAATCTGGTTCGGGCT
>NW_019417326.1:105403-107306 GCF_000390285.2 Anoplophora glabripennis | reverse complement strand
GGAAGGTGTTATCTGTGGTGTCATATTGCTTGATATTTAATATTCTTAGATAATTTTCGTATATAACATATATATATATATAGTCCGCGGAGTGGTTGTTTCTCGCAACACTGGCAATTTAAACATTTATATATAGCTAACGGCAAATGTTACAGAAACCTGTTTAGGTGGGTATGTGTAGGTTGATTACGGCTACATTGTAAAAATATTTTGAAATATACAGAGTGTCCAGGAAAAGCGTACCATATCAAAGTTATCTATTTTAAAATGGAACACCCTATATTTTACTGCATTTTTGTAATGACATGGATCATTTCTACCTATTCATTTATTATTTATACTTTATTAAAAAGTTTTTTCCGCGTCATCTAAAAATTCATTGTACACTGTAATAGTATCGATTAATTGCTTGGTAATGTCCTCAGTGTCGTCCATGGAAGGTACATTNGGATCTAAAATATACTCTCCAAAGCTGCTTCCTTAAAATTATTTTTTTATTGCAGATATTAAATTTCTACGCTAAGCCTGCATTTTCACTAAAATTGAAATATCTCACAAACTGTAAGTCCTAGGTATGCAGAACCTTTAATAAAGTTTACCTATTTTTTATGGTGCTTTCAAAAATGCAGTAAAATACAGGGTGTTCCGTTTAAAAATACATAACTGTATATTTCAAAATATTTTTAATATGTAGCCGTAATCAACCTATACATACCCACCTAAACAGGTTTCTGTAACATTTGCCGTTTGGTCACTAGTGACCGACCGAGGCGTTACTGGTGGCCCACCCTGTATAAAATAATCTAGTAGACCTGAGGAAATTAAACAAGTAAAGGAATATGTTAGGGCAATTGAAAGTAGTATTGTTCGTAATATTTTAGTAAATAGGTCAGAGGGAATAGTTAGGTCTATACCGCGTGACATTACCAAGCAATTAATCGATGCTATTACAGTGTATATACAGTGTGTCCCAGAAGTAACGCAAAAAAATCGTATTTTATTTTGTGTTGCGTTTTTAAAAAAACGCTAAAACACGTCAATTAGTAAATAAGAATTGTCATTTTGTCACGTTGCTTAAACCTTTTTTGCGCTATGTTTCATNGACCTAAATATTCCTTCTAACCTATTTACTAAAATATTACGAACAATACTACTTTCAATTGCCCTAACATATTCCTTTACTTGTTTAATTTCCTCAGGTCTCTTAGATTATTATACAGGGTGGGCCACCAGTAACGCCTCGGTCGCTAGTGACCAAACGGCATATGTTACAGAAATCTGTTTAGGTGGATATATGTAGGTTGATTACGGTTACATTTTGAAAATATTTTGAAATATACAAAGTGTCCAGGAAAGCGTACCATATCAAAGTTATGTATTTTTAAATGGTACACCCTATATTTTACTGTATTTTTGTAATGACATGGATCATTTCTATCTATTCATTTATTACCTACTAAATTTTCGATTTATATAATTTCTCACTGAATATGAAAAATGTGCAGGTGCGCTATCTAATTGCATTCACATTTTTCTCCTTATATTTAAAGAGACGTCATCAAGAAGAACCCAAACTAATTCAATAAAGATCTCGATAAAGACACGTGGATACATCTTACAAAAAAAATCGATAAAAAAACGAAACGGCACAAATATCTCCAATACCGTTAGAGATAGGTATAGGGAACCTATACACAGTTTGAAATATTTTTAAATTTCCCAACTCCCAAAGTAAAAATATACTGGGTGTTCCATTTAAAATAACCAAGTTATTGCTGTTTAAAGTTGAGAGAAGTATTCAGCAGTTTTTTGAACACCCTGTATAATACTAAGTGACGACAAATATAACAATTTATAACTTCAAGGATCTAAAATAGACCCTCCAAAGCTGCTTCCTTAAAAT